>NW_019728513.1:113640-146004 GCF_002891405.2 Cryptotermes secundus | reverse complement strand
CTGTGTCCTGAGTCCAGCAGATGGCAGAATATGCAATTTGATTATATTTTCCGAGCCTCCCTTTCTTCATGGTGTATATATAATCAAGCATGTTGCGACGTCACGTGCTCACTCCCCCATCTTTCCCAAGTCCTACGGTCTCCTTGTACTTTTGGCTTAAACTGTAGAATCTGTTTCTCTCATCACTCGCTGTATCCATTTTTTGCTTCTGTTCGTCTGTTTCAGTCTATACTAATAACTAACTTCATGTAGCTGAGCCCCTTTTTGAGAAGCCACCAGCTGTCCAGCTACTCAAAAACTACCCAACACTTTATGGAACCCGAAGGTTTATTACCGTGTTCACAAGAGCCCTTCACTGGCCCCTATCCTGAACCAGATCAATCCAATCCATACCACCCCATTCTGTCTCTATAAAATTCATTTTAATATTATCCACCCATCTTCATCTTGGCCTCCAAGTGATATGTTTCATTACGGTTTTCACACCAATATCCTACATGCCTTGCCCCCCTCATCCTCCTTGACTTGATCATTCTGATTGTACTTGGAGAAGAGTACAAGTTATGAAGCTCCTCATTATGCAGCTTTCTCCAACCTCCTGTCACTTTATCTCTTTTCAGTCCAAATATTCTCCTCAACACCCTGTTCTCAAACACCCTCAGTCTATGCTCCTCCCTTATTGCAAGGGACCAGGTTTCACACCCATACAGAACTGTCATGAGCGAATCTGCCCTATACAGACTTACTGCATTCCACGTACCAAGCCTCATATCTGGTCTCCTTAACTCAGGTCGTTTATCCAAAGAATCCGTCCAAATCCGAGGCCCTTCGTGACATTTCGTAACAGGCTCATTTTTTTACGGTGAGGAGTTCTGAACCCCACGCCCAACCACCGCTGTCCGCGACTGCTTCATTTTATACTAATTATATTTTTATTCCTCAACATTTTCGATCTTAATATGACATAAGGGGGCCTCTCCCTGGTCTGTTGGCCACTTTCTGTGTCTGTTACCTGCTTCCATCGTGTAATACTCACTTCCGCCGTGCTTATGGGATGTAAATCGATACCTTGCGATGGAAGAGATTTCTGATCATAATTTTGATATCGCATTTTGGCCGTGAGAGCAGTAAAAGCCCTGAGAATCCGTAATTAATCCCCGAGATCCCTTGGAACACAGTTCAAGAATCGCCGATCAGTTCCATATTTCGCGTTTTCTCCAAACATCCGTGGCATTTCACCGCACTTGACGTACTTGGCAACACGGAAATTAGCGTCGTAGCACACGATGACACAGAGTGATGATTACACATGTATAGATATCAAATTTGTTGTATGTATCCTGCTGTGAAGTGATACCTTTGGCAGTCTTGATGATAATCTGATGATTCGATCGTTTGACTCCGATGCAGCGATGCAACAGAGATGTACATGTACATATTGCATCTATGTGGGACACACATATACCGATCATAGTGGCTGCGTTGTCTAAAGCATGAAGCAGCTCGAACGCTGGGATCATGGGTTCGAATTCCGCTGAAGGCATGGATATTCGTGTGCGCTTATTCTGTGTGTAGGTAGCAGTCTTGCGACGAGCTGATCCCCCGTCCAAGGAGTCCTGCCAACTGTGTAAAGGATTAAGAAACTAAAAGAGCGGCCAAGTCTCAACAGAAGGGACTGCAGACACATAGATAGGACACCCATATTCGTCAGTGAGGATCTGATATCGTGAGGGTATGAATCTCGGGATTCAGTATCTGGACTCCAGAAAAAAGAAGAGGCGAACCTGCGACCCGAAGTAAGATTGGGGCCCACCAGTCTCCATCGCTGGATTGTTTTGAGTCCTGGTCGAGGGCCAAGTCCTATGGTTACACATACATTCTGGACAAGAAGAAATGGCAGTTCGCCAGCTGCATCAAGGGGGGTTGCCTGTTCACAGTACTGGAAGGATATTATGTTCAGGATTTGAGGTGGTGGGGGGTGTGGGTGGCGTTAAGTCAGATGAAATGGGTTGAACTAATTTCCTGATCTATTTGTTATATATATATATGTATATGCATCCAGTGGCACAAAACTGAACGATTTGTACATCAAAGGCGCCGCGGTTTGTGCCGCGAGACAGAACTTCATACGCGACGAAATGAAGCTGTTGCCTTGCAATGTGAGTTTGTTATATGTGACGGAAACCGCGATTTTCAATTTGGGATTAATTTTAGGAGGAAGTGTACACTACATCAGGGTTTCAGCTTGTGGTCAGTCACTTTATCCCCCCCGCCCCGCTAAGAATCCTTTGATAAATGTTAGCTTCGTTGTGCTTCAGCATTGCACGTAATGTTTCATGTTTCAGGTCATTTTTCAGACATGCGGCCTGTGACAAGGTCATATTTGAAGTGAGCTTGGTACATAATCCATTCTAGCCTTCTCCCCCATATATATTATAACGTGTTTTGTTCGGATTGTTAATTGGTTTATTTAACAACCTGCAAATCGTAATTACAATTAATTATAACACAGTTGCGGGTTTGCACACTTTACAAACCCTGCACAATAATCTGTTCACTCTATCTTCAATAGTCTTCACTTATTCACAGTACAATACGGGAGCTCTACCAGTGTCACTGTATTACACACTCCCAATGCCTTCTCTNAGCGTACAGTGTTTCCGGACAGTCACATCTGCTCCCGGCCCTCGCAGGCTGGCGGCCATCTCAACTCTCTCTCTCTCTCTTAATCAAAGTCAAAGCCACATTGCGACTGACGGTCAGTCAGTCAGTGAGCCTTGGTGTCGAGCCCCATTTGGGGCTCATGACCAGATATTAATTATTATCGTTTGACAGTTACGGTCTTGTTTCTGTGGGGCGCCTTCTCTGACGATAGGACGGGTCTGTCTTTTGTATATATGCTGCTGGCTCTTGTCAGCGCAGTCTTTCTCGGGTCCGAGTCCCTTGGGACTCGCGACCATATTTTACTGTCTCAGAATTGAGACTTGAGAGAGAGAGAGAGAGAGAGAAAGAGAAAGAGCGACACACACACTTACGGATCGTCTTCAGAGAGAACATCAATACTTATTCGGAAACCACCATCACAATAGGTGTTCTGATTGCTAAATTACATACACACATAATGCCTGGAATACACAATGTACACAATATTCAACTTTTCACAATCACAGCAGCCTTCCTGGTATTAAAACTTTTGAAGTGTTTAAATAATTTAGCTTGCCTGGACTTAAATATATTTAATAGACACGGACAAATAGAAATGGAAATATACAGAAAACCCACAACGACAGACATAACAATAAATAATAAATTATGCCACCCTAAAGCACAAAAATTGCCAGCATATAAAAATTGGATACACAGACTTCTGACACTACCCCTTGAGGAAAATGCTAAAAACAAAGAATTAAATACTATTATTAATATAACACTAAATAATGGCTATAGAAAGGAAGACATCACACATCTATATAACAAACTTAAGCGAAAGATGGGTAACCCGGATAATAAAGACGAAAAAGAACAAAATGGGTCACTTCTACTTATACAGGAAATTACACACGAAAAATCACAAAACTATTCAAAAACACTAACATAAAGATAGCCTTCAAAACAGCCAACACAATAACTTTAATTGTTTGTTGCATCCTGTTGTGTATTTAATCAATATTAGGCTTAATTTTACCGACCACACAACACGTTTTTATTATTGTCACACTACATGTTTCGACCTCAAGAGGTCATCATCAGGTGTACGAACACAGTTGAACAATCACACGCAATCACATTCGTTTTCCACTTATTTCGATCCTGTATCCTGTTCAGGCCTACGCTCAATAATATATGTCAAGTTCTTCTTATAAAATACAAGTTAAAATACTATTCAAATGTTAAAAGTTAAAATTTAAAATTTAAAAATTTAAACAATTTTTTCGTGAGTCGAATTTCAATTTAGATCACTGGTTATACAGTCACATTCACTTGTTTTCTCTGTGTATAGTTCACTTTAACTAGTGAACATCAAAGTCACAGACGCAGGAAGTATAAAGTACGCGGCACAGCACACTCTAGAACGGTGAAAGGAACACAGCACCTGACTTGGCGAATCTCTCTTCCACTACTCCCACTGTCCTCCACCCAGTACTGACTGCTTAGGCATTCCAATTCTCTTATAAACCTTCAGCCAGAAAGCGGAAAACACACTTCGCTTCCCTGTTGCGTAATCGCCGTGTATACAGGCGTTGCTGGGCAACGCTGCCGAGAGTTGTTTATTGCTGCGTAACAACTAGCGTGCTTGCTCGGTTCGGCTCACTTCGGCTAGGCTTGGCTCGGAGAAACACCGCTTTCGTTCCTGTTGCGTAACATCGTTTCCACTGTTGCGTAACTTGGCAACCGACCGTTTATCAAGGGTCTGTCTTCGTGGTAACTCCTTCCACCTCCCGTTGCCCAGCAACGGTTAGACATGTCACAATATATATATATATATAATGTAACGTGTTTCGTTACTGAAGACGCCGTTCGTGATTGTTAATTGGTTTATTCAACAACCTACAAGTAACAGCTACAATTAATTATAACAATGTCACGGGTTTCCACACTTTACAAACCCTACAACAAAATCTCTTAACACTATCTTCAAGAGTCTTCACGTATTAATAACGCGGAAGCTATACAAGTCTCTCTGTCTCACACACTCCCAATTACACAGTTACACACACGTCCGGTTCTTCTTTCCGCGACGGCTGCTATACTCCAACTCAACTCGCAGGCTGCTGCCTTGAGAACTCTTGATAACACACTGGCTCGACTACTACTGAACTCGGCGATGGCCACATTTTAACAACTCGCTCGCGCTTACCGCTAAGCCGGCTTTTATTCTGTTCGCTGTTGCCTGTTGCATGCCACGTCACAGTAGGAAGCGGTGCCGCTTCACCGTGTTTGCATATAGCCTAGCAACGCTGTTACCTCGCGCTGTCTTACGTCACCGCGCGTTGCGCGTTACGTTACCGTGCGGAGGGGGGAGGGGAGCGCTGACTCATCCGCCACGTCACTGTGGCCTGAGTTGCCACGTTGCTGCTGGGTAGGGAGGGGTTCTCCGTTGCGCAACATGTCACACTATATATATGGGTGTAAAAGGTAAATGTAATGTAACTTCCTCTCCACGTTAGTTGCAATAAATTCCAGAGCCTGCCGATGGAGGCAGATGGCTGCTTTCCTCTGTTATATTACTCCGCTTACTCGACCCTGAAGAAGGAGGCGATGTGTTCCTCCGAAATATCGTTTGACTTTCGATAGACTACAGGGCTTTATCTCCCATAAGGTAGAACAGTTCATAACCGCCGGTGTGAGACCCACAAATTCTACAAGGGAAGTGCTCTCCGCGGAAACCGTAGCTAGAGATGAGAATTGTAAAATTTTCCTAGGGAGTTTTCACCTGGCATTCCACTAGCTTATAATAATGTTCTGTGGTAGTAAATAAATTAACACATTACGTCTTACGTTTCGCATGTTGTATCTGAATGCGAGAACAGACACGTTTTGTTTTTACTGCTGTAATGTTTTATGGTACGAGTTTATGGCCACGCTTTTTAAACAGGAAATAAAAACACCGGGTATTGAAAAAAGTAATTAAAAGGCCCTTGGCACTTACACAAATCAAATTTATACAATATGAACGGGGATTTTATTCTTCAAATTGCGTTAAAAGCAATTCGTGCCCTAAAATCCACTTTATTTAGGAGAATGGTCTGTCCGTAGAATGAGAGAATTTATATGGTAAGTTTCCTCTCAGAGAACATTTCGGCTTAAGGACGCTTCTGTGTGTGTGTGTGTGTGTGTGGCTACAGTAAAATAAAATTACATAGAAAAATATATTAATTTAAATTTTAATGATATGAAATGTGTTTCTATTCTAAGGTACTGTTGTTCATATACCAGGATTTATAATGATGTGTTTTGCTCCTGCTCATGTTTGTTAAGGAAGTCACAACTAGGAGAGCGGTTCTGAAACAGGGGTGGGTACGTGAAATTTATTTCGTAGAGTGTATAACTCTGGTCGAATTTACAGTTCTCAGAACGCCTTGACGGCTTATTTGCACGTTTTTCTATGCATGGTATAAAAAAATAAATAAAATGAAAATAATGTAATGTAGGCTAACATTACGGAGGTAATATTAACTCTCTAAGGACTGAGTCAGAGGAAACACATTACGTCTCCGCTACAAAGCCCAACCGGTTAATGCTGTTTAGGGAAACAGTCGCTGTTTACTGTGAGTTCCATACGGAACACAAATAATATAGAAATTGAGTTCGTACCTCACAGGAAACACATAACATCTCCGCTACAGAGTCCAACCGGTTAATGCTGTTAGGGAAACAGTCGCTGTTTATTGCGAGAAGCACACGGAATACGTAAATACACTGTGTGGGCAGAATGCAGAATTCTAGTACGTTAAAGCAGGTGGTACTGGGCTGTAAAAGGCTAAGTATTTACAGAAATGTGAGGAGGAGCACGCGGATTTGCAATCTTGAGACTAAGACACGCGATCGGAAACTCCGAATCAGGAAGATTAAAATTTTCTGACTGTAAAGTTATTATGCGCGAACATTGTGTCTATCGTCTCAGATGTATATATAATCGCACGTTGTCTCACTTCCTTCGTTTCAAATGCTGGGATAATACCTTAAACTAGGCCACGACCGCATCCTCTCACATCCATTCTAATTCATCAATCATCCTACCATTTGACGCCGTATAATCTGACCACCCACAATGCCGATAAATAAACCACAGCAATCTATTGCCATCATATACTCATTCTGAAATTGTATGTGCATTTCTCGTTTACTGTTTTGAAGATGTGGTGTATTTTGAGAGAGCCAGCATAGTTCAGTCGCTGTAGCTATGGGTTGGACGGCTGGGATTCGATTACTGGCAGGAACAAGATATTGTTCTCTATGGCACAGCGTCCACACCGACTCTAGGGGCCCATCCAGGCTCCAATCCAATGGATGTCGGGGGTTCTTTCTCCGAGGTTAAAGCGGCCGGGTTGCCATGCTCACCACTGACCTTCTAGTGCGCGGTGCATAATTAATTAAGCACCTTTTTGCCGAATAGGTAATGATAGCAGTGACCCAAATCAGAAAGACACATTATGAATGCGTCGTGAAACGCAAGAAGCTGCGACTGATGCACAAGAACAGAATAGCAATTGGTTTTGGTGTTCTCCTGCTCGCGTGCGTGTGTAATTTGTTTTTTCTCTGTGCAGTTTTTATTGTGTAGAACAAACTGAGTGGCATAGATGGATCAAATCGTGCGGTATTTTGGGCGATCGACCCATTGACGGAGGTGGGGTGTTCCCGGCCCACTTTGCCAGTGATTACTGCAGTAATACGGGCTAGAATGCTTGCTGAAACGCATGTCAGAATGTTGACAAAATCTGATTGTAATAAATCAGGGTAGAATGTTATTGTAACCGGGGAACATAAATAAATTGCGTTTTCGGACAAGAAAATACCCGCAGAATGTGTTGCTGGTGTCTCAGTTTTGTTGTGTCCGTGGTTCTATCCTAGAGACCGTGAATGTCAACAGATATTCGTGGTTTTACTCCTTTGTTAAATCGTGTAAACATGAAGCTCATGGCATATCTCAACGTGTAGTCCCTCGTAAAACGCGGTTTTGCGATTCACGGATTCTAATTGTCCACTGTTGCCATGTTACGGTAATGTCCACGTTCGGCAACCAAGGCATTTCCTTCTATGCATCCTTGGATTTTTAAAATATCTACTCAGAAATATTATTGGATTACACGACAGTACATGCGCACTTGGTGGCGTCTGGACCATATAATTTTAAATCTAACTGAAAAATAATGGGTAGTGTGATAAACTGCTGGTGGTCGTGGGGTGTTTCAGGTTAGGCATTGCCTCTGAGCAGAACTATAGCCTAAATGGGGGTGTACTGTCAGAGATTGGAACTGCGTATCTCTTGAATACAGGTCAGAAGCTCCAGGCTATGAGCGAGCGTGTGCTTAGAAGGGCACGCCACTGGGTGCGGGGGCGACTTCGAATTAGTTGCTAATTCAGCGTACACTAGCGCCATTGCACAGATATGTGGCAGGGGTAGCGGCCGGGAAATCTGTGAACGCAAAATCCTCAAGGTGAATAAAAGTAAATTTGTCCCCGTACTTAATTAAGCACCACGCCCTGAAGCCATTTGAGTGAGTGCAGGTAAAGCTCCACGCATTCCTTTACCCGGTACTAGAAGTTAGTGGTCAGTCTCACTCACCGCTACTCTGCTGTTGTGTAAATTGTTTCCACTTGTTTGAATCTACCGCCCTTGCATGTCTGAGATGGCTGGTATAGCGGTAATGCTTTGGACTCGTATGCTGGAGTTACTCGATTCGAATCCCGGCCTGGACACCAGTCATTCTATTTTTTTTATAGTTTTACTCATTCCTTCGAGGTAAATATCGCAGTCATCATAATCATCATATCATCTGCCAAACAATCTTTGAGCCGTGCTCTTACTTAGAAGCTTCTGCCGGGTTGAATACAGTTCTCACTTCTTCGAATTTTGCAGCAGTGAGTTTTTTACAGAGCAAGGTCGACGGCCTTGCGTCCACCGCGCAACCTAGAGGACCGGGACAGGGTGGCCCAGTTATACCCCCAGGCACTGGGTTCCCTTTTCACCGCCTTCTGTTACTCGCAGGGCTGCGGTGGAGGTCGCGATAAATATCAGGACTGTACCACGTTTATACGCTACCGCTTCCTGCCAGATCCTCTACAGTTCATCTGCAATCCTACCATTGGACGCTATATGCGAGTCTAGCTGCAGACAGTCCCTGACAGGACCCTGACCGGCATGCGAAGTTGGAGGGAGTGGAGGCCGCCCCAGTGAATATCACACTCTCCGTGGCCTGTAGTCCGCAAGCGAACTATACCGACCGAGCGACCGCCTCTTGTCGACGGAGCTTAGTGCTAACTTTTGTGGATAGAGGGTGTCGCGTGGTCAGCGCAACGAATCCCCACGGCCGTTAATTTCGGTTTTCTAGACCAGAGCCGCTATTTCCTTGAAATAGCTCCTCAATTATCATCACGAGGCTGAGTGGACCCCGTTCCAGACCCACTACTTCACCGAGAAAAATCTGGTAGCGTCGGGAATCGAACACGAACCTCTGAATCTGTAGCTCGTTTGTAAAATACATTCACTTGATTTGTGCGAGTGTATAAAAAGATAAAAGTTTCGGTATCCGCCTCGGGCAAGGCGGGTCTGCCGTTGTTACGCACGCACCTCTGGGACAAGTGTATTGCTGGTTTAGCAGCAGACACCTTCACAGGCCGCTGACTTGTGTTAGAGGTATACAGAATGGCACAACCAACCCGCGATCTTCTGGGTATTACAGCTGTGTAGTTCGGATAGGTCCTGACGTTTCGGAGGAACATATAGCCTCTATAATCAAGATCTAAGAGTAAACTGCAATTGTAAATGACAGACCCGTCCTCTCATTAGAGAGGATGTTACATAAGGACTATAACCGCAAGTGTTCAGTTGGAAAATAAAATTACTGGTCGTGAGTCTCAAGCGGCTTGTCGCCAAGACGAATTTATTGGCGGTAAACCGCCAGTCGTAAAGTAACTCTGGAGAATAGTTCAGTTGGAAGGGAACCGCCGTTTAGAGAGGACTTGAGCCCGAAAGTAGGGGACTAGCCATTGTTAGAAGCTGTTACCAGGCAACTATTAGTGAAGGCATTTAGGGATAGAAAAGACTTAGCGTGTGCTATAGTGATTTGTAAAGTATGGAAATCAGCGACAGTGTTATAGTTACTGGTAGTTACGAGCTGTAAGTGGGCAGTAAATCCAGTTATCCGAAACCGCTTCTGTAATCACTCATACACGTGACAATATGATTAATGCAGTAACGTGGAAAGAAGCGGTCCTGCCCTAACTCGAGGACTAAGTAGCGGAAAGCACAGAAGGGACTTCTGTCCCCACTTGAGAACCCGACCCTCTCCGAAGTACAAGACAGTAGCGTCACCGTGTGAGTCATCCTGGTGGTTGTATATGTTTCATATCATGATTAATCACCAGAGATATCTGTCCAGGTAACAGCGAAAATAAGCTTGTCATTCCGTATTATTAGATCTCTCGTTCGTAATAAGACGCATCGGGTTATCATTAATTTATTACCTCACAGCGACAAGTTGGTTCTTTGTCAGATAAGGCTACTCAAGTGGTAGAGCCAACAACAGCAGACGACATAAGCTTTCCGCTTTGGGTTGTTTAATGATGCTGTCACTGTCTAATCTATATAGGGTGTCCCAGGAAGGAAGGTCAATGTTCTGGGAGGTCACAGTATCGGTCATTCTAAGTAAAAAGAAGGTGTATATGTACATGTGTCCTATTCCGAACGGCTTCCGAGATAGAGCTATTTCACTGTACAGTACACTGCACACTGTGCAGAAGAGTAACACGCCATGGCCTCACACGAGTTGCACCGAGACAGAGCTATTTCACTGTACAGTACACTGTACACTATACAGACGAGCACCACGCCATGTCCTCACACGCGTTGCACCGAGACAGAGCTATTTCACTGTACAGTACACTGTACACTATACAGACGAGCACCACGCCATGTCCTCACACGCGTTGCACCGAGACAGAGCTATTTCACTGTACAGTACACTGCACACCGTGCAGACAAGCAACACGCCATGTCCTCACACGCGTTGCACCGAGACAGAGCTATTTCACTGTACACTGTACACTGTACACAGTACAGACGAGCAACACGCAATGTTCTCACACTAGTTGCACCGAGACAGAGCCATTTCACTGTACAGTACACTGCACACCGTGCAGACAAGCAACACGCCATGTCCTCACACGCGTTGCACCGAGACAGAGCCATTTCACTGTACAGTACACTGCACACCGTGCAGACAAGCAACACGCCATGTCCTCACACGCGTTGCACCGAGACAGAGCCATTTCACTGTACAGTACACTGCACACCGTGCAGACAAGCAACACGCCATGTCCTCACACGCGTTGCACCGAGACAGAGCCATTTCACTGTACAGTACCCTGTACACTGTACAGACGAGCAACAAGCCATGTCCTCACACGAGTTGCGAAGTGCATTGATGTCGAGAGTGGAATTTTCGAAAATGTATTACACTAGGTAAACTTTGTCACTTGAACACTAAATACCGGTATTCGCTTAATGGGGGGTGGAGTCCATGGGTCCACTCGGCACGGCGGCCTCTGATTGGCCTATTGTAGCCTGCCCCTGGTGATTATGATGATGGAGAATTTGGTGAAATGAAGATTGGCAAGGGAAACCGAAGTACTCAGAGAAAACCCACCCCAGCGCCACTTTGTCCACAACAAATCCCACTTGACCAGACCCGGGATCGAACCCGGGCCGCCGCGGTTGGAAGCCAGCGAATAACCGCTTGAGCAAATACCGGTATTAGAAATAGTACGTAATATCTCTTTCTTATGAACAATTTTGGAACTGTACGGCGAAATAGCTGTATCTCGGAAACCGTTCGGAATAGGGCACCTACATATACACTTTTCTGCGTACATTGACCCATACTCTGATCTCCCAGAATATTGATGTTCCCTCCTGGAACACTCTGTATAGAGACGGATGTTAAATGAATTGGAAAGGATTTAAAAGGGAGCGGTCGTGGCTTCTCATACGATCCTGGAATTTGCCTGGAATGACTGAGAAAAACTGCGTTAAATCCTGAGTAAAGATAATCAGTGTCCGGACGAGGTTCGAATGTAGTACCTTCCGGATGTAAGTCTAGCTCGCTCGTGCTGTTGAATTAACACAGCGGATGTAATGTAATGAGAATCCATTCACTGTGTGGCAACAGGCGTTTGGGCGTTTATCAGGCGCTCATAATGGAGCCGTTCCCTCGAGTGGAGCACGAACGGAGGCGATGTTTATCTTAGCTGAAGTAAGCCTCTTGCTTGCCGTGCCATATCTGCAGATTCGTCGGCAGTGGCGGAAGAAACAGGTGGGAAAAATTGTGTCGTGCGTCGGTTATAATAAAATTAAATAATGTTTATACTAAATGTCGTTAAAAAGAACTTAAACATACTTGTTGGATTAGGAGTTTTTACAGCCATACTATGAAGGTATGACGCCGTGTACTCAGTCAGATGTTCACTATCGTTTCGGCGGAACATACTGCCACCATCTTCAGTGTGAAGGTGTAAACCAATCAACCATCAAGAATTTAATCTGTTAATTTGAATTGAACGTATGTTTTGTATTAGTTTAACGCATTTTATTTAACCCTTTAACCCTGCTTTAAAATTATGGCATTCCTTTTTTTGTGCGCAAGATGTTAATTGGTTTCGTCTAAGTACATAGCAGTTATTTTCGTAAATAGTTTTTTTTCAATGGCTCCTTCAGCCCGTTCATAGCCCTTGCCTCTTAATCAGTCCCTTAATCATTTTTCGCAGACGGTAGGACTCCTTGGACAGTGATCAACCCGTCGCAAGGCCGCTACCTAAACACAGGACAACACAAACAGAATAAACGCAACCAAACATCCATGCCCGGAGTGGGATTCGAAGCCACAATCCCAGCATCCTAGCGAGCGAAGACAGTTCATGCCTTAAACGGCGCGGCTACTGTGACCGGCGTAAACAGGTTTAACCAGTCTGTATTTGTAAGAGAGACTCGGAGTTTTCTCTGTGAGCAGGAACTGGATTCGTGTTTCAGGCTGGAGAGTTTCAGTCTTGCAGCAGCACACCGTATGAAGCGCCTGAGAGGACTTCAGTCCCGCGAAACAAATATTTGCTTAGTTATGCCAAGTTCTGTGCTTAAGGGACCCTCTTATCCCTGTGTTCTCCTGTTTACATTCACTGGCGCAATGTAAACCTACACAATTTAGTGTCGATGTAGAGCGTACCTTATACGGCTATCAGGTGTACGCGAGAGTTATCTGTCGCCTTCTGGAATATGACACCGTACATTCAGATATAAAAGTACAGTACCTGCTACCTCCATTTCAGATTAGGTGCCCTGAAGATGGAAGCAGTAGATTCTCTGTATCTGTCAGATCATTCCAAAAGACTTTCAACATTTCGTGGCGAATGTACGGTGTCATACTACGAAACTCCTTATGTTTACAGTAAAAGGCAAATTTGTCACTGTGCTCAGCTAATTAAGCACTGTGCCATAAAGGCGTATGGGGGAATGGATGTATAGATCCACATTTTCTTGACCTCGGCACTAGCTGGAGGTGAGTGGTCAGCTTCACGCCCCTGCCGCTTTACTACCCGGTACCCATTGGATAGGAGGTTGTGTGTACCCCAGAGCCGGTCTGGATGATTTGGAGAAGAGACAATTCTTGACCTTACCGGGACTCGAACTCCGACCCCTCGGCCGACCAGCCCGTAGCCAGTCGCTATACCTACCACGCTATGTACTCCTACATTCAAGGGGCAAGCAGTAGGGTAGTTAGTTGAGGCACTATGCTACAAGCCGGAAAGCCGCTGGTTCGGTTCCCGATGAGGTCATTGGATTTTTAAATCGACCTAATTTCTCCATCGGCACTATGGTCATGGGGTCGACTCAGCCTCTAACAGAAATGAGAACCAGAAATCTTCCTGGAGGGTAAAGGGTGGCCGGCGCGTAAGGCTGACCTCACCGCCCTGTGTGAGCGGATTATCTAGAAAATATGGAAGCCTCGACGCCTCACAGCCCTATGTGCTTCTATGGCCCGTTATAGGAATAGCTTTACCTTTCTCGTACTTTCAGACACACGACTGTCGTTCATGAAGCCAGTGCCGAGGTGTTCTATGTGGAGTTGACACGAGTGTATTGCACAGCTCAGATCGATTCAAGATGTTGGTCCGTCAACTGGGGGGGACGACGACATGGGACATGGGGGTATCCTTCACAGCTTACGTGTATTGCTGTATGCATCACACTGACTCATCGGAAAACTGATTGCCGGTGAGCGTATAGTATGTTGGCAGTCATGTGTCCTTCTCACGAACGGTGTATGATGAGCAAGTGTTTTATGTCATGCTTATTACTTCGGTCCTGCTAGGTTGACACCAGGGTAACATCTGACATTATGTCATTTCCGCCTCCTTCCACGTTCTGTCAAGTTTATTATACGTCATCTGACAATCATTCGACTCCGTGTAGTTTGGTTTATGAACCTACCTACCTAGCACTCGGCGCTACAGCCCTGGGTGAGCCTTGGCCTGCTCTACAACCAATCCATACTGCCTGTCGTAGGAATGGACCCACGCAGATGACCAGAGGCCGATTGTTAGGTTTCTGAACAAAATTCTTTTTACAGGATGAGGTTATCAGCTTCAGCCCAACCCCAACCTGAAAGACCAGGGTATCTCTCCTAGTCTGGACTCTACCCTTTGACCTTTCCGGCATGGGTGATCCTACCGGTAATTAAACTACCGCCGGCATAGCGCTCCAGGCCACAGAGTCACGCAAGCCCCACCACCACGACAAGGTGGAGACACCTTTTGGTGGGGATGGTTTATATACTTACTTACATACTCATGGAGCTGAGCCCTTCTTGAGGAGCGGCCAATTCTGCAGCTACTCAAGAATTTCCCAGCATTTTATGGAACCCGAAGGTCCATTACGTGTTCACAAGAGCCCTCCACTGGTCCCTATCCCGAGCCAGATCAATCCAATCCATACTATCCCATCCTATCTCTCTAAGATCCATTTTAATATTCTCCACCCACCTACGCCTTGGTCTTCCCAATGATGTCTTTCCTTCTGGCTTTCCCATCAATATCCTATATGCATTCCTCGTCTCCCCCGTTCGTGCTACATGCCTGCCTACTTCATCCTCCTCGACTTGATCATTCTGATTATACTTGGAGAAGAATGGTTTATAGACGGTGTTGTTAAATGAGTCCGTATTACGTTATTCGTGCGAATTTAATGTAATTTAGGGCACGTAAAATAAAAAAGTATTATATAAAATAATATTTGTTTATTCATTACATTGATGTTTGTCAAGTGTAAGAAAGTCGAGAAAATGAAACCTCTCACAATGAGGCAAGCATGTAGATCTAGATTGGGATTTGGGGTTCTCATGACTGTGGTCGTATTGGCCGGTAGAAGTTCATCGACGTTTCGGAGGAATGTACTGACTCCAGGATTGAAATCTATGCCAAGCAACCAGCGAGAATTAGCCAGAAATGTATCTTCTACTCTTTGTGGTTGGAGGCAGTTAGTTCCTCCGAAACGTCGATGAACCTATCTGCACGTCGTCACGTCCCAATATTTATTATTGTTGTTGTCTTTATCCCGTGAGGTAATTATAAACGTATGCTGACGCTCTCCAAGAATGCACTCGCAACAATGCTGGCAGCTACACGGCGGTAATTTGTAACACAACAGACGTTGCTTGTGAGTTGCTAATTACGTCTGGTACAGTCGGAGACTACAAGTACATCCAAACGAACTCGAAGCCTCACTACTAACCCATGAAGATGAAGTTAGGAGATTAAAAAGATTCAAACCGTCAGACGTATCTGATAGATTTAGCTAGTTTTAAGTGTATACATGCCACAAATCTTAAGGCATCCACTGGGATAGCCTTATTAACACTGCAAATGACATAGTCACCGCATCAGTCACCGTGCTCATTGTCCGTAATTGGACGGATTGTATGAATCTATCTCAAATAAAAAAAAAATTACGTCTGTTATGGGCCATCGGGCGTATGTCGTTCTTGTTGCCTGGTACTCAGGGGCATGAGAGCAGACTGCATCGGTTCTGAGTATCTGTCTAATTGAAGTGATTTCGAAACTACATTCTGACCTTGTTGTCCGACCTTGTGGAAGGCTGTCAGTACTGGAGCGCCCACGCACTCCCTGCGCGGCCTAAACCTGCAATAAACAGCGGTACATATGCGCTGCCTGCATTGCTGCAGTTATTTAGAATGCAGCGAAAGCAGTAAAGGAAACAACAGAAAGAAAATATATATACACAATACGACTGTAATGACGCTGCGTGGCAACATAGTGCGACGATGGAGCCCTGCTCGGGCACGGTCAGCTTGGTTCCAGAGCGCTTCGTTTTGGTGCTGCTGCTGTCTTCCCTAACAACAATACATGTAGCCAACAATGTAATTACAGAGCCGGGATAGCTCATTCGGTGTAGCAGTGGGCCCGGCAGAGGCAAGGGATTCTTCTCTTCCCCATAGCGTCCAAGACTGTGATTTACCATTTAACACCGTATAGTCTGTCCTACTGACGGCGTCGATAAATAAGCCACAGACAAATACGATCTGTAAGGAAGCGATCCTTTGCCTTCAGGTATTCATTCTGAAATTTTGTATGTATTTCTGATTTCCTATTTTGAAGAAGTGATATATTTTGAGACAGCCAGCTATGGGCTGGATGGCAGGAGTTCGATTCCCAGTTAGGGGTAAGAGTTTATTTTCACGTCGTCCAGACCGGCTCTGGGGCCCGCCCAGCCTCCTATCCAATGAGTACTGCGGGTGGGTAAAGCGGCCAGAGCGTGAAGCTGACCACTCCATCTAGTGCCGAGGTCAAGAATACGTGGATCATTATATTCGTTCCCCCATACGTATTCTTGGCATGGTGCTTAATCAGTTAAGCACAAGGACAACTTGACCTTTACTTTTAATATTTTTTTGGTTGTCCAGGGTTTCTGCGCTGGTCTGAAGTTGTGAAGAACCACTTCTACAGCTGCTTGAATGTAATGCTAATTCTGTCGTCAGATATCGACACTTTCATTAAGAGAGCCTGTTTATTCTACAAACCTGAATTTCATATTTTTTCCAGCAGGTTATTGGATTGTATAAGGCCGCGCCATAGCTCAAGCGGTTAGTCGCTGGTTTCCCATCACGGCGGCCCTGGTTCGAACCCGGGTCTGCTCAAGTGGGATTTGTGGTGGTGGACAAAGTGGCGGTGGGCAGGTTTTATCCGAGTACTTCGGTTTCCCCTGCCAATCTTCATTCCACCAAATTCCCCGTTATCATAATCACCTGGGGCAGGTACAGTCGGCCAGTCAGTGGCCGACGTGCCGAGTGGCCCCGACTGGACTCCACCCACCCCCTCACTCTGCGAATTAAAAAAATATAAATGGGATGTTACCCTTGTATCGCGGAATACGCGGTTGCCGTAGCAGTAAACATAATTGTCCTCGGATTTCCTGTCATTTCATGAGGTGAAGCAACCGCTTTGTACGCCGGAAGCTCTTCGCTCGAATCTACCGAGAACAGACATCTCACCGTTACATAAACTGGTTTGCCCCACGCAGAAATAGACCAAGCGCACAGTTCTCGTGGCCGGAACCTGACTGAACCATTTCTTCCTTTCGGCCAGGCACGTATCTCGGACGCATTAAGTTGGCCGCATACTGGACCACACGGAATGGAGTTCTTCTTGGTAAGCTAACAGTCGCTTATCTACTGAAATATTTCACCGACTTTCATAGACCCTGAAGGTTCTTTACCGTGTTCACAAGAGCACACTAAAAAATCCTATCCTGAGCCAGATTAATCCATTCATTCCATTCTACCCTATTTCTAAAAGTGTATTTTGTTATTGTCCTTCCATTTGCAGAGCCGGGATAGCTCAATCGGTATAGCGACTGGCTACAGACTGTAAGACTGAATGGTCGGAGTTCTAGACCCGGTAGGGCAAAGAATTTTCTCTTTTCCACGTTGTCCAGACCGGCTCTGGGGTCCACCGAACCTCCTATCCAATGGGTACCAGGGGCTCTTTCCCTGGGGAGCAAAGTGGTCGGGTCGTGAACCTCATCACTCACCTCCAGCTTGTGCCGAGGTCAAGAAAATGTGGATCTGTACATCCACTCCCCCATATGCCTTCATGGCGTAGTGCTTAAGTAGTTAAGCACATGGACAACTTTACCTTACCTTACCTTTCCTTTACCTTCCATTTGCGTTATATCCTCTGAAGCCTGGCTGTGGGAATGGTGGGTTGGGCATGAAGCACGTGTGGGGGAGGGAAAACACTCTGGAGAGCTTCAATGTGAAACCGGAAAATTGATATAAATGTGGAATGATAATATTAATTTAGATCTAATAATAATATTGAATTTGATTGGATTAAACCTGTGGAACTGACGGCTGTGATTGGCGATTTTGGACCTTATGTTTTAGACGTAAGATATTGTCGGATTTGAGGTTATCACAGCGATATCTTTTGGGATGTTACGCCGTTTAGTATGGTAGAAGGGCTCCGATTGCCACTTTTTATTGGTTTGTTTGGCTTTCTGTTCTACCCTGAAGACGGATACAGGATGGTCTACCGAAACGTCGTTAAACTTGTACCTATCTACACGGCATCACATTCTACAGGATCCTTTAGTAATATAGAGTTTAATCTGTGACTTGTTACAGTCGCCTTGGCGATCCGTATGCAGCGCGAGAGAACGCAGCACACAGTGCCGAGCTGTTCAAACCACTTTACCCTATTACAAGTAAAGAAGAGAGAGTGCTTTACCTCTTCGTGATTTGTTGTGCCTTGAATTGAGAGCTCACCCGTTCATTGCGACATTGCTACTTTGCTGCCTTTGTTTTTCCTCAGTTACTGGGATTATAATTGAAGCGAGGGTTTGCTATTAAAGTACGTCGTGTACGCCTTCCTCTAACTTACTTAGAACTCGGCGTTGCGTCCTCGCGTTGTGTGAACGTGTTCCTTACGAACTTAAGGCTGTAATTCGTGTCAGAGTACACACTGTTGCCATATCAGTTCTTTGAATATTTGAATTCTGAATGCTTTCCAGATTTTACAGATATGACATCAATGTTTCGTGCTGTATTCCTGTTTTTAGTCTAATTTGCTTATTTTGAAAAAAATAGAAAAACGTAGGCTTAGATATCCACGCTGAGTTTGTGTCCCCCACCCCCATCAACTTCTGTATGTATGAACCAATATTTATGAAACTCGGTATATATATCATGACACCTGAGCCCATCTCAACGGCTTACTTCATAAATCCCTCCCATCAGGTTGTGTGTCTGCAGTTGCCAGGCAACGGCTCGGTAGACACGTTCGTTCCCTCGACGACGAATACACGCAACAATAGAAGTACAGTTGGAGGTGTCGTTTTCTGTGCGGTCTTTCTCGTATTAGAGGAAAGTAGGCAAGTAGTCCTTACTGTAACTTCTTGCTGGTTATTGACATAGCAACAGTATGTAGTACGGAGTTTGTTTGTTTACCACATCTCACATACCTCACTTCAGCTGTGTAAGCGGAACGTAATATGGGTTTTATGCAGTTACCAATTTGTTGCTTTCTTGTGTGTACCGGCGCTTCAGAGAAAAATAATGCCTCAGTCATCAGGATAGAAGCGTAGAAGGAGATGTATCATGGTTATCTTAAGTTCCTCCAGGTGTATTACAACGACCTGGCAAAGGTTAATAACTCGATTATGTAGCAGCAGTTTCCAGAAGGAGCGTAGGAAAACGCTAAAACCTTATCAGTGTAGCTGATGTCCTAGCCGAGATACGAACCTAGGGCGTTATCGCTTTACCACTGCTCTCGGTTGCGCGGTGTCATAAGTCAGGAGGTAACGTTATGTGAGTTTATGTATTTGCTTCGTCTATGTTACAGCACGGGGGCACTGTGTTACAGTCTGGTAGGTCGTGGGTTCGATTCCCCATGTGGTCATTGGATTTTTCAGTTGGTCTAATCCTTCCAGCCGCACTTTGGCCCTGGTGTCGACTCAGCCTGTAACAGAAATGAGTACCAGGAATCTTCCTGGGGCTAAAGGCCGGCCGGCACGTAAAGCTGATAGCCTCACCGCCATCTGTGAGCCGATTGTCTAGAAAATGTGGAAGCCTCAGCGTCTCACAACCATTTGGGCCTCGACGGCCTGTTGCAGGGATAGCTTTAGCTTTTCTTGTCACAGCTCTATTCAGTGCATTGGTCACGTGTGATGCGAATGGCTCATGCTTCTTGTTTTGCTTTCAGGTTAGTGTACCAGTTTAATCTTGACTTCTGAAAGGGCCTGCCCGTCTTTTGGGTAAGTGAAGCTTATGTCTTGTCTGAAACATTTTTTTTAAGTTGTGTCATCATCGGGTAATGACGTAGATCGTGATGTCATTACAAGGACTGCACGCTAATCCGGTTACACTTCATCCTGATTGAAATATGAAGAATGAAAAACTGTGTTCACAGTTGAGTACACACTTGAAACGACGCCTGGGATTTAGGAGCAAGACGACTTTCAGGCTGTGTTGAGGGCAGCTGAAGAGACTGAAACCACGCAAGAAAATATCCAAGATTGGCTTCAGCTGGATGTCAGCCGAAAAATAGCTGCAGTGATATTTTTTTATTTATTTTCATTAGCGCTGCCTATATTAGTAAATATTCCATGTATTTGTGTTATAAGTTTTTGGTCTGTTAGGATTGTCTTTTGCTTTATTAATCCGGGTTATCGGTTAATCCGGATTAGCGAGGGTTTACTATAACATAATTAATTTTTTCCTTGGCACTACAGCCCCAGTGGGCCTAGGCCTACCTCCATGAACTTCTCCGTTCACTTCGGTTTTTCTAGATCATACACATTCGGTAGGACTCCTTGGGCGGGTGATCAGCTCGTCGCAAGGCCTCTACCTGTACACAAACACAGAAAAAGCACACACACAAACTAAAGATTCATGCTCTGAGTGGGATTCGAACCCACGATCCCGGTTTCCAAGCCTTAGACCGCTCGGCTACCGTGACCGGCCATTGTATAAAATTACTGGATTCTATTTTCAACACAGGCTAGGCGTCAGAGTCGTCATAGTGTAGAGAACTTTTCCGGAAAGGTTGCTTACTGAAGACAGACTGTATGTTTCGTGGAACCTAACGGCGCCTGAGGTGATCTTTCAGCTGATTTCGCTTGCAGTAGTACGGAATGTTTTTCATTTCCGTTTTCCTTGTATCATTTGCGTCTTCCACAATGGTAACTCTGAAGAGGAGACCTGTTGTATTATGGGATATGACGCCGTGCAGTTAGGTAAAATTTACCAAATGGTACCCTCTTAGGGTGGAAAATTAAGCTAAGCTGTTGGGTTAGTTTACGACAGTCAGTAACTAGCCTACATAGTGTCGAATTGTAGGATAATACATGTATGTAGCGTGTATAGCAGTTGCTACGCAACGATCATGAGATAGGTGGTTATATGAGATCCGTTTCTGGGCAACTGGTCGGTAAACACTTTCTCTCGCATCAACGGTGACACATGCAACCGGGGAAACGGGGTGTTGTCTACGTGGTCCGCGCCGAAGAGTTATAAAGAAGAGAAGTGGATCAGAGTTGATACTTGGCAGGCAGTTCTGTACGGGGGGCTGTGAAGAAAAGAGTTGAGTTCCGGGATACTAGCCAGACAGTAACGGAATGGGCGCGGGAAGCTGAAGAATCTCCACTGTTAGAAGCCATTGCAAAGAAACGGCTTGTGAAGACATAGCAGGGTGTAAAAGGCTTAATTGGTACTGTGGTCAGTCGTGAATTGTGGAGTTTAGCGATGGCATTGTAATTGCTTGTAGTTCTGAGTCTTGTGGTAAAGTGGTCAATAAATCGAGTCACCAATTAGGACCCCGTCTATAGTCACACTTATGCAGGTGAGGGGTCTGATAGAGGTATTGTCCAGGAGTTTTCCTAAGTGGGGCTAAAGTCATGACAGGATAGCCACGGTCCCAGCCAAGATTCGAACTCGCTGTGCACGAAAGTAGCAAAGACTTCTACCGGCGCATCCCCGATGAGGAAGTCCGGCCTTGGTGTCCCCTTACATAGATTTCAGCTTACGACTTCTGGGTATAAATGAAGTTCTGAAGGCACCTCCATGAAAATAAGTAATTGTTTTAGGAGAATAAATTGTTTTGACATATAATCTTGCATTTATGAAAGAGAGCCGAGTTACTTTTCCGGCTCCATTAACTTTTGATTACACAAGCATTGTTGTAGTCACTTCAGACGCCTGTTCGTCTTTAGAAATGTCACCACGTGTACTAGCTAACCATTACATTCTTTTCAATTTTACATAACATCATCCTTATTCTCTTTGAAGTGCGTTTCCTCTCTGCCTCTCTCTCCTCTCTTCTTTCTTCGCACTGTGTATAAAGCTAGCTTTGATGTCACTCACTGGCTGAATGGGATAACACAATGAGCTCTGGCGCTTTCTCTCATGTTGTTTATATCTTTCAGAATAGTTTTTTTTTCTGTATTCATGTTTGTCGGCGTGGAAAATTTAATTTCCACTCTAAGCTGTCAAATTTCTGCGCATGTAATTAATATGACTTTCTGTATGAACTTTTGAAATATTCTAGGAATTAAAAAAAGAATGGTACAGTGTGTGGTATTGTTACACTCTTCCCCCTCAACCCCTCCGTCATATCATTCTTTGCTTCTGTTTCTTTCTTCACCTGTCGCTTCTCTGTTCTTTTTTAAGACTTATTTACGTTTGTTGCATACTGCGTCTTTTCAAAATAGCTATATTTATTCCTTTGAAGCGTAGTATGTAACTCTATATACCTCCTGCTTTAACGTAGTAAAACTCTACGTTCTGCCCACAGAGTGTATCTGTGTGTTCCATATGGTTCTCACAGTAAACAGCGACTGTTTCCCTAAACAGCATTAACCGGTTGGTCTCTGTAGCGGAGACGTAATGTGTTTTCTGTGAGGTACGGACTGAGTCTCTATATTATTTGTGTGTTCCGCATGGTTCTCACAATAAACAGCGACTGTTTCCCTAAACAGCATTGACCGGTTGGGCTTTTTAACGGAGACGTAATATATACGAACTGTATTTGTATATATTATTTGCATCAATGTCAGGTTTCACACAACGACACAGATAGCTAAATAACTTTATCCGCATATTTTGCCTGGCAGAAAAACCAGGGGAAGCTATTCATGTTGTACCCAGCACTGATGTCTCTTGCTGGTCGCACTGACAATTGCAGCTAGACTGCAGACTGCTCCCACTGGCACTTGAAAGGGTTAATCTCAGTATTCGAATGTCGCACTCGTGTAAATATGAATATTTTTTTTTATAATCGGCTCTGGGCTCGGAGAGTGATTATGTGTTTCATGTTATTCTTCAGTTCCACCAGATAAATATCTTGACAGTACCTCAGAGCAGGAAACAGCCGCTCTATTACACAACTTTTCAGATTCAGTGTAACTGCTGCTCACGTTGGTTTCTCGCTCGCGGATTTTCTACCTTTAAGATGGAGGCGATACGTTCCTCCGAAACGTCGGTTCACACAAGATGTACACGGCGCCACATCCCAGAAGATGTCACCGCTGTGAAAACCCTCAAATATTACACGTATTAGAGGAAATTCACATTTCGTATTTGGCTCGCTGAAGTTTGTAGGTATGCAGCCATTTTCCTGAAGTTGCCGCCTTTGAAGTTTTATTTGAGAGCACGGTTTCCGAACAGGACCCAAATTTAATGGAAACTGTTTTAGCCGTTTTCAAGAAAATCGGTGTTTTGTGTTTGGGGACCCCTGTGAAGGGCCCTTATTTCTGGAGCTGAAATGATCATATTCACCAAGCATCGACCCATGACGGATAGACTTTTCAATACCGAACGTGAATCAGATCCGTGGAACCGTCTGGACGCTAGCGAAGCGTATATACAGACAGCCAGGCAGAGAGAAGCCGCTTCTTATTCAGGCGGGCTCAAAACAATGAAATCCAGATTCTTGAGTTGGATTCCTGCGCGATCACGGCACTTCCTCACGATACTTGTCTTGTAAAGTAAAATCTGGTTATAATGGAACCGTGTTTTAATCATTTGAAGGCATCCAGGCACCGGGATTCGAAGTGGGCTCATTCTGAATACAGGTCGGGAAGCTTGAGCCATCTAGCTCGGTTGCTGCTTTGTAGTGCATGGATTCGCAGTTAATTAAGTCTGTGCGTGCGTACAGATGACGATATTAAGCGCTGATAAACCGATGGACATTCTGGACATTCTTAACAGAGTCCAGTAGAAGAGGTGAGGATTAGATGGCGTGCGGTTGTTAGTCACGGACCTTAGTCACAGTGCGTCACATTCCCGCCCTCTAACCCATCACAGATGCAGATGAAACTACTGCTCTGCTTCCCACTCTCCTAACGCACATCTCAAAGGTCAGGCCTGTATTAAATTCTAGTGCTCATAGCTTTTTCGAACTTATGCATATTCGGCTTTCATTTGACTCTGTAATCACTCAAGGGGGCACGCGGTAGCGTAGTGTCTAAGGTCGCGGGTTCGATTCACGGTTAGTTCATTCGATTTTTGAGTCGATGTACTCCTTCCAGCCACACTGTGGCCTTGGGGTCGACTCAGCCTCTAACAGAAATGAGTACCAGGAATCTTCTTGGGGGTAAAGGGCGGCCGGCGCGTAAGACTGGCAACCTCACCGCTATCTATGAGCCGATTGTCTAGAAAATGTAGGAACCTCGGCGTCTCACAACCCTATGGAACTCCACTGCCTGTTACAGGGATAGCTTTTAATTAACTGAGGGGGGAGTGTTGGCTTTGCATTACTTCATAGGTCGGGTGTAGGAACAGGTGGCGGCCAGCAGACGCGTGCAGGGAAGTGCGGTAATCCACCACGCCCCCACATGAGGAGCCGTTTCGGACAGGGGTTATGATCGCCATAAAAATGTAGTAGCAGCAACAGTGACGTAACTTGTCTTAAAAATACAGCTTTGCCCAAGGTTCCCACAGCAAGTGGATGCCACTTGAATTTTACGTTAATTATAACGTTCTGTTCGGGATAGTGAACGTGTTGAAGGTGCCCCGCGTTTCTGACGTCTCTTCACTCGTCCCATGTCCCCCCCCCGCCCTCAATGAACCCCTTTTGTGTATTTTCTTTTGCGCGTCATACTTTTCTGAATGTTTCTGTGGAGATGACAGTGTCCCGAAGTGCAAGTATAGCAGAAGTGTAGGTGAAAATGAAATTGGGGGATACTTTATTGGGGGGGGGAGAGCTAGAAGGTTCCGAGGCTTCGCTCATTCGCCCTTCTGATAAGGGCAGTATGGAAGTGAAGGCGTTAGAATGGTTAGAAGCAGTGGCTTGAAACGGGCCACGAGGTTCTTATTTTCTGGATTGATGTCGACCGTATAATTTCGTAAAATAATTTGATGGTCTTTATAATAAAGGGGCTTATTTCTGGTGAATTCATTTCGGGAGGGTTGCATAAGAATCGCAGAGTAGCAAATTGGAACATAGAAACATCTAAACATTTGCTTGAAGACGGAGGAAAACCAAGAAAACCTGTGTCGAGTTGGGCGGCCGCAGGACCTNGACTGTGTATAGGTTCAAGAACCCGAAAAGCGGCCAAAGCACAAAAAATGGCTGTGGAGCCATAATAATAATAATAATAATACCTGTTTATTCTGAGAATCACAGTACACCCATGAGTACACTTTGTGGTGAAAATTCAAAGATGTTTATTACTAAAGCGGGCGGTACATACAGTTAGCACTGTGGGTTAAAGGATGAACAGCGAAATAAGAATTATTGTCTGAGCATAGGAACGAACCAGTTTTTTAAAGGACAGGTACAAGATCATACAAGAAAGAACTCGGGAATTTTAATGTCATCCACAACCGTGGGGGTCTTTGGGTAGGGCAGTCCAGACCTCTGGGGCCTCCTTGACACTTCGAAAGAAATAATAAGTGGAAAAGACGGAATTCTAGTGAGGTAAAGCTCTTTCTGTAACAGGCCCCGGAGGTACATTGGGTTGTGAGAGGTTGAGGCTCCCACATTTTCTCTAGACAATCGGCCCACAGATGGCGGTGAGCCTGTAAGCCCTACACGCCCAACGTCCTTTACCTCCAGGAAGATTCCTGATACTCATTTCTCTTAGGGACTGAGTCGACCCAAGGGCCACAATTTGGCCGGAAGGATTAAGTCAATTGAAAATCCAGCGACCTCATCTGGGTAAGGAACCCTATAGTATTTATTATTATTATTGGAGGGGGTGGGTTTCCCCATGCACCGCGACTAATAGTCTATTGTACGTTCCCCTTTAATATTACCAGTCTCCATACCCTGCCGGCACTGGTGCTCGCTATCAGCCCCGTTCAGCCAGCGAGGCTGGCTGCGGTACCCGATGCTTACCCATCTACCAGAGGCATTGGAAACTACTTGGGCAGGGAACTTTTTACCTAATAATTTTGCTCAGAGGTCTCCTGGAGACATGAGGATCTTTTACGTGCCGTAAATCTACGACACGGGACCCAGGGCTTAGTCCCTCCCGGAGGACTTGTTCCCTGAATTTTTCCGCCCGTAAAAATTCGACGACCTCCGCCGGGTTTGAACCCGCGTACTACGAGTCATGAGGAGGCCGCTAACTTTATAGTAAATATTGATATTAAAAATAAAATATATTTTAAGAATATGTTCCTCTGTTCCTGAATGTCCAAAAGGGGTCCATAAAATCAGTCTTAAACGGCTTAAAATGACCTTGTAAGTAAAATTACTGGCCTTTTTGGAAAATTGTCTGCCGCAGTTAAAACAAAATCTTAGGTGGGCGACAAGGAGGGTCCGTGTTCTGGTGGTTGCTTTTTATTGCCAGGAAGCAGTGAATACATTCACTGGCGTTGCGCTGTCTGGATATTCCTTGCATTAGCCGTCTATGGGAATCCAATAGGGCGTGATGCAGTCTGATGGGATGGTATTACGTATTGCCACCAACATAGGGGAAGGGGGATGGGGTAAGGCGATATATCGACTAATCCCCCGTCCTCCTTACGTCTGGGAGAAGGATTAAAATGAGGCGATGAAAATGTGGAGGGGGAGGGAGGTAATGGAAGATCGTTTTGAAGTGACTCTGGTATGTGCCATCACCCACCATTGAACTAACACGCAGAATTAATTGCACCCTCTCTGAGAAGGATGCGTGCCTTGATGCCCCGTCGCCCTCTGTTGGAGTCCGGGTTATGATTTTGCAAACTGTTACACAGAATTTCAAATTATGTACGCAGATCGCAGGATTAATTGTATTAGAAGACGTAGCGTCCTCTGTCTCTCTCTCTCCCTCTTCCATCTTCTCCAGTTTCACTTATGTTTCTCTATGTCTCCTCGTCTTCCTTCTCTGTCTCTCTTCTCGTTTTTCTTTTCTCGTCTTCCTACTTCTCTTCTGCCCTCATCCACATATTTGTGCGTTCAGAGTTAGGTAGGCCGCACACCTGCATGCGTCAAGACATGTAACAGTGAAGACACGATGTCTGCGACATGACGCAAAGAAAGGAGCACATTTGAAACAAAAGAGATCATGAAAACCGCCGCACACCGGTCTGAGTCATGATGCTGACGTCACCTTCATGCTTACTAATCATGAATGAAGAAAGACGGCGTCTTTTTGTCTCATGTCTTGATGCTTGTCTTGACGCAGTTGGTGTACGGCCGCCCTTAGATAGGCTGAAGTTGGTCAGGAGATTTCAGTATCTTTGTAAGCCGGCACTGTCGCTGTTTCAATTTACTCTGTCAATTTCGGGTCAAATCTAATAGCAACTCTGGTCAACAAATCCTCACAATAGCTCAAGTACTAAAAATAGGAATCTGGAACGCTAATGGATTGACTCAACACGTACAGGAAATCAAAATATTCCTACTACATATTAACGTAGACATAATGTTAATTTCAGAAACACCTTTTACAAACAAAAGTTACATAAAAATACCAAACTTTAACATAAATCACACAAATCATCCTGATGGGACAGCACACACAGGCACAGCAGAAATAATCAGAAACAATATCAAGCATTATGAGAAAGAAGGATACAAACAAAAAAATATACAAGCTACTAGCGTAGTCGTACAGGAACATTCAAGCGAAATAATAATCTCCTCGATCTACTTCCCGCCAAAGCATAATAACAAACAAAGACTTTGAACATTTCTTTAAAACTTTGGGCAACAATTTCCTTTTGGGAGGAGACTTTAATTCAAAAAAGTACAATGGGGTTCCAGACTTACAAACTCAAAAGTAAGAGAATTACTTGCTACCATGAACAGCAACAACTTAAACTACTTAACAACAGGACAACCCACATACTGGCCAACAGACAGCAGAAAGACTCCGGACATACTAGACTTTTGTGTTACCAAAGGACTTAACACAAAAAAATTCCTAGTGGAATCAAGCCTAGATCTCACGTCTGATCATACCCCAATCATAGTCACCATGTACGCCCAAATACTAGAAAAACCGAAAGAACCTTCCCTACATAGCAAGAATACGAACTGGAATTTGTTTCGGGAAACATTAGATAAAATAGTCACACTGGAGACCCCCCTAAAAACAGAAGCTGACATAGATGACGAAGTAGAAAGATTAACGAAGTCAATCCAACTAGCAGCATGGCAAGCCACACCAGATGGAAATGACAAAGGAATCAAAAAGAACAGCCCAATTATTGTTAAACAAAAAATCGCAGAAAAGAGAAGAGCAGGAAAACGATGTCAGACTACCAGAACAGAATCTGACAAGAGCATCTACAATAAAAAAACCCCAAAGAATTAAGAAAATTACTACAAAAACTAAATAATGAAGCCATCCAGGAGTACCTAAAGGGATTAACTGCGACAGAAACTACCGATTACTCACTCTATAAAGCAACGAGGAGACTGAAAAGACCTCAGGTGCCAGCACCACCAATAAAAACGGACGAAGGCAACTGGGCAAGAAGCAATCAAGAGAAGGCCGCAACATTCGCCAAACACCTCTCCAAGGTCTTCAAACCTTTCGACACTGAGACCACACAAGAAGAAGAATACGAAATCAACAACTTCCTAGATGCACCCTATCAGATGAATCTACCAATGCGAAACTTCAAATATAAAGAAGTGGAAACGGTCATAAAAAAAGAAACCAACCCACCCCCCAAAAAAACTCCTGGATTCGACTTAATCACGGGAAAAATATTGGAAGAATTACCAGAAAAATGCATCCAAAAAATTACACACATATTCAACGCAGTGTTAAGAGTAGAATACTACCCAATACAATGGAAAATATCACAAATAATTATGCTGCCAAAACCTGGGAAAAACACGAAAGAAGTAACATCCTACAGACCAATAAGTCTGATACCAGTACTATCCAAGGTACTAGAAAAACTACTACTGAAAAGAATAAAACCAGTGATAGAAGATCAAAACATAATTCCCAAACACCAATTCGGATTTAGAAACAAGCACGCAACTACGGAACAAGTCCATAGACTAGTCAACCAAATAAACAGAGATCTCGAAACAAAACGTTACTGCACAGCGGTGTTCCTTGACATAGAACAGGCCTTTGACAAGGTCTGGCACGCAGGACTATGCTACAAAATGAAACAGAAACTTCCGCATCAAATGTACGCAATTCTGAGATCCTATCTTACACATAGATACTACTTTGTAAAGCAACAGGAGGCATTAACAAACCTATACCCAATATCATCTGGCGTACCCCAAGGTAGCGTTTTAGGACCAGTGCTATACTTGATCTACACATCAGATCTACCAACAACTAGAAAGACAACAACAGCGACGTTTGCAGATGACACAGCTATCCTGGCATCTCATACCAATCCTCTATCCGCATCCAGGAACTTACAAGACCACCTAAATAAAATTCAACACTGGCTGAAAAAGTGGCGTATGAAGGCAAATGAAAATAAGTCTACAAATGTAACGTTTACCATGAAACGCGCTACCTGTCCTCCAGTAACGTTAAATCACTCTTAGATATCACAGGCAGAAGACGCCAAGTACCTTGGTATACACCTGGATAAACGATTGACATGGCAAAAACACATTCACACCAAAAGAAAACAACTCGGAATAAAATTCCGACAGATGTATTGGATGCTGGGAAGAAGGTCGGAGCTATCGACAGAAAACAAGATCTTACTGTACAAAACCATGCTCAAACCGATATGGACGTACGGGATACCATTATGGGGATCAGCCAGTAACTCAAACATAGAAATTCTCCAACGATTTCAAAGCAAAGTATTACGAATAACAGTTAACGCACCGTGGTATGTGCCGAACACGGTACTACTCGAGGATCTAGATGTACCAACAGTAAGAGAGGAAATAAAAACAACAGCAAAAAGTATAAAATCAGACTCCAGGCCCATCCGAACGACTTGGCACAAAAACTACTCGACGTCGAAGGGGAAATCAGGAGGCTAAACAGATTTAAACCATCAGATTTACCCACCAGATTCGAATAATACAACACTTGACTGCATATTACTAAGCAGTTAAAATAAGTATTGAGCATGTTCATTGGAATATGCTCACCACGTCAAGTACTCTCTTTCCTTTTGCTATATGTAAATTAACCACAAAATGTACTTATTATCCACACTTAATGGATAGATTGTATAATTATTGGAGTTAAATAAAAAAAATTCGGGTCAGTCAACACTGGTCTGTCGGTATAACCGTAATTTCAAACGCGCAAGGTTTCTATATATCACTGCAGGTGCTGCACCCTCGCAGTACACGCTTCCCTTGTTTGTGTGTACCGTGCAATGGTCCGATCCCTGCGCTGTTTGCCCTACAAGCCAAAATATTCCGATAATTGAAATGAAGACAAATATGTAAACGCTTGCTTCAACTCGCAGCCAAGATTCCTTCCCTCATCCAACTTGTTTTTTTTTCAGAGATTTCGTTGAATTGTAAAAGAAGTTTGAATTCCTTCACGATTCTCTAACACAAGGTTTCTAGAGAGGAATGTTGTGTAGTATTTGAAGTTAGAAAAATACAAGAGATGCATATCACCAGTCTTCTTGGAGATGCCTGGAGCAGCTTGAGGAAATAAACTACAAAGGAAAGATTGGGATTTCTAGAACGAGCTACGTATAACTTGGAGTAGTTTTCGTCTGGCAGTGACGTCATGTAATAGTGAAAATGTGCCCCCCTGCCTTTGTCATAAGGTGTTCTGTTTCTTAAGTACCTCTTCTTCAGCCGTATGGAACAGGTCCTCTGGCCTTCTCCGGTTTATAATTTCTGTGTGAATGTTTTAGACGTTTGACCGCCTCTGTGGTCTAGTGGTCAGAGTTCCTGGTTACAAATCCAGAGGGCCAGGTTCGATTCCCGGCGCTACCAGATATTCTGAAAAGTAGCGGGTCTGGAACGGGGTCCACACAGCCTCGTTAGGATAATTGAGGAGCTATTGCAAGGTAATAGCGGCTCCGGTCTAGAAAACCGAAATTAACGAACTTGGGGATCCGTTGCGCTGACCACGCGACGCCCTCTGTCCGCTAAAGTGAGAACTAACTTCGCCAACAAGCGGCGGTCGCTCGGTCGGTGTAGTTCGCTCCCGGACTAAAACCACGGAGTTTGCTTTTGTTTTTGTTTTAGACGTTTCGTAAGTCTCCTTGGACGAGGAATCGGCCCAACGAAAGTCCCCTACCTACACAGGACAACACAGACACGGAGAAAACCATGCCCATACATCCATGCATCAAGTGGGATTCGAAGCCGCTATCCCCGTTTTTGGACACCGGGAGATAATATGTTCCTTAACTCAGAGCATTTCTGGACGCCATATTGAGGTGTTCCATTCCATTCAAATGCTGGTGTCTCTCCCCCCCCCCATATTGGTAGTATTCGTATAGGGTGATGTTATGAAGGAGAAAGGTGCAGTGCTTTCTAGTGTATTGGTGTACATACTGGGTTTCATGGAAATCGGAAAATTGATTGAAAGGTGTTATAAAACTGGGGCAATTACACCGACTTCTTGACATCATAAGGACATTCCTAGTAGCAGGGTTTATAAATTAAAAAGTCAAGATTTCATTTGGTAAGTAAAGCTATGCCTGTAACAGGCATTGGAGGCCCATAGAGTTGTGAGCCGTTGAGGGTCCCACAATATCTAGACAATCGGCTCAGAGATGGCGGTAAGGTTGTCAGCCTTACGCGCCGGCCGCGCTTTATTTCCCAGGAAAATTATTTAATTAATTCCTGGTACTCATTTCTGTTGGAGGCTGAGTCGACCCCAGGGCCAGAGTGCGGCTGAAAGGATTAGGTCAGTTGGAAAAAATCCAATGACCTCGTCGGGACTTGAACCCGCGACCTTCCGGCTTGTAGCATAGTGCCTCAACCAACTACGCTACCGCGTGCCCCCTTTAATTTGGTAAAGTTGTATAATATAAAGTGTATCACAGGTAAAATGTCTAACCCTTTAAAGCACAGCGGTTACTACCCAGTATATATACAGGGTGATTCACGAAGTTTTACCCTGGCTTATGGTACATATTCCTGAGGTTATTTCCTGCAAAATTTCGTTATAAACTTGTGGTCGATTTTCAGTAGTTGCGGAGTAACAATGGATTTTCGAAACGCATCATT
>NW_019728513.1:72123-111573 GCF_002891405.2 Cryptotermes secundus | reverse complement strand
CTTTAAGTATGAGTTGGATACCATTAGTGTATTAACATTTTTTGTTCCAAATTACCTCAGGAATGCCCTCCCTAAGTGGGGGTAAAACTTCGTTAATCATCCTGTATACAGCCCGCGATTTGCCCACAGAACGTTTTTATGTGTTTGATATTTTCCTCAAAATAAATAAAAGTTATATCCCTGTGGTCCAATCACGGTGGCCGCGCGGTCTAAGGCACGAACTGTCTTCGCTCGCTCGAACGCTATGATCGTGGGTTCGAATCCCACTAAAGACGTGGATGTTTTAGTTTATTTTGTGTTTGTGTAGGTTGCGGCCTTTTGACGGGCTGATCCCTCGTCCAGGAAGTCCCACCGACTGTGTTAGGATTAACAAACTGAAGTGAAACAAAGCGTCTGTCGGATGCCTTATGCCCCTGTGTGGGAGCAACAGAAAGAGAGAGCGGGAGGAAAATATTCCTTAAGAGCGTTAATCTTTGGGCGTCTGTAGGGGCGGCGCGGTGTTTCCTGTGAGGTAGGAACTACCGTTTTATATATCTTGTATATCTTACACGAATTTCAGTATATAATTATTTCGAATATTTGTAACAAAGTCCGCTTCCTGACGTTTTACCTTCTCACCTTCCCAACGCTTTACCTTCTTCGCTTCCTAACGCTTTACCCTCTTTCCAACGTACCCGTATTAGAAAGATCCGGGCAGTTTTCTGTTCCTCTCTTGCCGTTAAAATATAGTCTCTCTGTATCTCTCTCTCACCACACTCTCCTTTCTTCTCTTCCTTCTCCCCCGCCGAACCCCAATTCATGCCTCAAAGTGTTAACGCTTATATCTTCTCTGGTACGTTTTACGGGCTAGAATTGCGCTTCTTGTTCAGTAACGTAATGTACCTGGCGATTACTGTATTCGTGTTACAATACTCGTACTTTATTTGTGATCAAAAGGGGGTAGCGCGTGTAGAATTAGATAAATGAACATCGGAAAACTTATCTCTGTACATGTAGCAACAGGAAGAAGGAACGAATGAACTGAGTGCTTCCTAACTTCTGCATAATAGGGAACTTTACTGGAAACTTTATAAAGTTTCCACGTGTTCTTAAGTTTCCTTCTGAACGCCTCTAACTCGTGACTTTACTTCCCACTTTCTCTTTACAGTATTATCATCATTGTTAAGTCACAAGGGAACGGAAACCGCATTCAGTAGCTTTTGGGTCACGTGACAATAGCGCTCACAGCAGATACCCATTCTGTTAGCAAAGCATTCCGCGTGAGTTTTATGCATACACGTCGCAGTCGAGGCTTTTGAGTTGCATCCGCGATATGGAGCTCGACTTGCCTGGCTTTGTAATGACGTCATCAGAGGATGGCTATGGACATCTGCACGTACTTGCAGTGGTCAGTTTGTTAACTTTCAGCGACGAAGTACAATTCAGTCTTGCTTTCTTGACACTTCTATTGCGACCGGAATTCTCTTCCATTTTAATAAGACTCTGTGATTGTCTTAGATTTATACATACATCCTCGGACAAACTCACAGGAGATTTCCAATTCATCGCCATTGTTTTGTGTCCCTGTAAATGTTTTGTGACACAAGAACGCGTTGGTTTTTATCAGGAAATCTCCTGCAGCAAGATTCAGACGTCTGTTTCAAATGTCTTGTTACAGTGTGAAAATATCTATACGGAAAAGTCGCATTGAAGTGTCTTGCATAAGGAAACCTAGGGAGAGATGTGTTTTCTTACGAGGCACATGTTCGCGCTTTATCTTGGTGCAAACATAGGGAGAAGTGTCGCTTGGGCCTGATCACGACGGGTTACTATGGACTGAAGCCTGTCGAATCTGGAACTGCTTTGTTATACTGGAAAGCATCACCTCGCATATGAGGTAATTTTTCTTTAATTCGCATACTGGGGGGTGGAGTCCAACTGGGTCCACTCGGCACGGCGGCCACTGATTGGCGTATTGTAACCTGCCCCGGGTGATTATGATGATGGAGAATTTGGTGGAATGAAGATTGACAGGGGAAACCGAAGTACTCAGAGAAAACCCGCCACAGCGCCACTTTGTCCACCAGAAATCCCACTTGACCAGACCCGGGATCGTACCCGGGCCGCCGCGGTGGGAAGCCAGCGACTAACCGCTTGAGCTATGGCGCGGCCCGCACATGAGGTACATCAGGTGATTGACGCGGTGACCGTTTGATGAAGACTGTACGAAGTATTTTTCTTTCACAGTTTTACTGTAACAAAGTCTCGTAATTATCCGGAGACGCTAATAACAGCTTTTTAAAAGGACACCGAACAGATTGGTCTAGATCAAGGATCTCCAAACTACGGCCCGCGGGCCACATCCCGCCCGCGATGTGATTTTATCCGGCCCGCGAAAGAATTGTGCAGAAATGCGCCAATTGAACTAATTTTCCAATGACTACTGGTAAAAAAATACGTGTTCATAGATTTCAAATTCATTAATTCAGATTGTGTTTAAACTATATTGATATTCCATATTATGTTAATATTAATATTATTCACAATTTTACTAATTCTGGACCGTATACTACGCGGTATTTCTTCGTACTTGTTCGGCCTCGATCGGCAGTGTCACTTCGTGGCAATGTAGGTAGCGCGAGCAGAATTTCATTCCTCGTTTGCAAATTTAGTCATTTCAGATTTTAAAGAACAATTTCGGAAGCGATTTGCTGATTAGATTGTTTCAAAATCCGTTTGACTGTGATGCTGCAGATGTCCCAAGTCAAATTCAAATGAAAATTATTGAACTTCAGGAAAATTATCATATTAAAGACAAATGCAAGGAAGGAAATTTGATCGAATTTTATAAATTTCTGAACTCTTAGCAGTTTCCAAATTTAAATAAATTTGCTTGTAAATTTATCTCCATTTTTGGAACGACATATCTGTGTGAACAAACTTTTTCCCAGATGAAGTACATCGAGTCGAAATACAGGGCAAATTTATCCAATGAACATTTAAAGTCGCTACTTGTGATTAGCGTTTCAAAATTTGAACCTCAATTTAATCAGATTTTAAGAATGCAAAAAGAGTTCCATCATTCACATTAATTGTTTTATTATAATTTGTGATGAAAATATGAGCATTTGCTGCTACTGTCTGTTGTCATTAATATACGATAATTTATTCTCACGTACTTTGTATTTAGTTCATGAAATTCCGTGCTTTCAATAAAACCCATATTCCTAGAGTTATTAATTTCTCATTTTATCCGGCCCGCTGAAAGTACTGAATTACCTAATGTGGCCCGCGGTTCGAAAAGTTTGGAAACCCCTGGTCTAAACGTAACGGCATTAGATTTGTATCCAGTTGGCGGTGGGTTCGAATCTCGGCTGTGACACCGGTAATCCTGTCTGCGGTATTGGTATTCGTCACTGCCCCCAGGCAGATGTTGGGATAGTACCTCGAATAGGCCACGGCCGCTCTCTTCTGTCCCCGTTCCAGTTGAAGAGTACTGTCTCCTGGGATATGACGCCGTGTAGCTCGTCCCAGAAGATGAACTGTTCATACCCACCGCTGCCTGAACCTCAAATCCCGAATAGTGAATCTTACCAGTTCCTAATTCATTAGTTGTCAGATCATATGCTGTCGATGCTGTAGTGTGCATGTTAATAAAAAGCAATCGCTGCAACAGGTCGTGGAGGCCCATAGGGTTGTGAGACGTCAAAGCTCACAGATGGCGGTGAGATCAGCCTTACGCGTCGGTCGCCCTTTACCTCCCATGAAGATTCCTGGTACTCATATGTGTCAAAGGCTGAGTCGACCCCAGGGGCATAGTGCGGCTGGAAGGATTAGGTAAATTGAAAAATTTAATTACCTCATCGAGAATCGAAGGTACGAGCTTCTGGTTTGTAGCATGGTGCCTTAACCAACTGCGCTACCGCGTGTCCCCCCGGTAAATAACCTACATCCTTGAAAAGGAAGACATTAGTTTTGTAACTTCCGTGCGATTTCATTGCATATGAACTCGGCAGACAGGTATGGGGGAGTAAAGGCAAGTATCCATCTATTCTTGGCCACCGAGCTTGATGGAGCTGAGAGGTTACATGCACGTCCGTGCATGTATACGCTACAGGATGGAATCCTCGGTTCCCTTGGATGGGGTGTAGGGTGGGCCCCAGAGCCGGTCTGAACGCTGCGTAGAAAAGAAAAATCTCTCTCCTCTGCTGGAAATCGAAACCCGATTTCTCGGCCGTCCATCCTCTGCCACGCAGTCCGTCAGCGTACCGAATGAGCTGTCTCGGCACACAGGAGTATAAATGTAATGATTATAAACCGGGAGAGGCGAAGTTTATATAAATAATATTGAATAATTCATTTCGTACCTCACAGGAAACAATTTGTCATTCGCTGGTCATCCTGCCATTTTGTATTATAATAGGCCGAGATACAGCACTCTTACATAAACTACAGTGTGATTCAGAAAGATGGACACAATTTCAGTTGGCTATATTTCCTGAACTATAAGTTGCATTTGAATTCTCTAAAGTACATTTGAAACAGGATGTTGTTAAGTTTATAATACTACCGCTAGAGTACTCCAGCACTGCGTCAGTTGTAAGCGAGATGGCTACTATGCAACACAAGATTTTTTGCATTCGTGAGTTCAGTAAAAGTGAGTCTGCGCCTGCGGGGCAGCGTGCATTTAACATGCAACCTCCAACGAGGAAGAGCATTTTTCGTTGGAATAAACAATTTGATGAGACTGGCTCTCTGTGTAAGGGTAAACGCCCAGGCCGATCGCATGTATCGGAGGAGAACATGGAGCGCGTTCGAGTGAGCTTTGGGGTAGCCCAATGAAGTCAACCCGTAGTGCTAGTAGAGAACTTGGACTATCGCAAACAACTGTCTGGCGTGTATTGAGGCGCCGGTTAGTGTACAGACCATACCACCTACAGCTGGTACAAGCTCTTCGCGCAGACGGTAAGGCAAAGCGTGTAGAATTTTGTGACCGTATGCTCAAAAACATGGAAGATGAATTGTTTCTGCCTCGTGTAATTTTTAGCGATGAAGCTACGTCTCACCTAAGTGGGAAAGTCAACAGGCACAACATTCGCATATGGGGGCTACAGAATCCCCGTGTAACACTCGAACATGTGAGGGACAGCCCGAAAGTTAACGTGTTCTGTGCAATATCGTTAACAAAGGTTTATGGACCTTTCTTTTTTGATGAAAACACGGTTACTGGAGTAACGTATCTTAGAATGCTCCAAAACTGGCTTGTTCCTCAAATGAATGAAGATTCAGGAGATTACATTTTCCAGCAGGACAGAGCTCCACCCCATTGGCACCTCAATGAATCTCTACCTCAAGGATGGATAGGTCGCATGGGGAATGAAGACCTGGCACTTCAGTTCTGACCACCGAGGTCTCCTGATCTCACACCCTGCGACTTTTTCCTGTGGGGATTCGTGAAAGATGCAGTTTACGTACCACCTCTTCCCACAAATTTGAATGACCTAAGAAACCGTATCACAGCTGCGGTGAACTCAGTGACGCAAGATATTTGTCATCGAGTGTGGGATGAATTCAGCTACCGTCTAGATGTTATCCGTGCAGCCGGAGGGGGGCACATTGAACATCTATGAACTTCCATGTATGTATAATCAAATGTAATTTACAGAATTCAAACGCAACATATAATTCAGGAAATATAGCCAATTGAAATTGTGTCCATCTTTCTGAATCACCCTGTACAAATATAGAAATAAAACAAGAAGTTCTGGGAAGAACTAGTCGCCTATTTTCCTTTATACGACACGGACAGCATAGAAAACGACGCGTCCAACAGTTCTTCTATTGTTGCATGTGTATTCGTTAAAACTGTAAAGTTTTTACCGAGCCGTTGCCTAGCAACGATACACGTACAGACACACAGACTGATGGGAGCCCGTTGATATGGGCTCAGGTACCATGTTATGTTTACCAAGTTTCATAAAAATTGGTTCAAGCATTCAGAGATTAATGAGAGTGTACACAGATAGCGTGGAGATCACATAAGCCTACTTTCATTTTCTTGTTTCAAAATAAGGAAAGTAGGCCGAAAAGACCTGACTGCTTAATTACATATTTTCGTATGAATTGTGAATTCTGTTTTTCGGAAGGTACTGCAGTGTTGCCACTGAGGGTGGAGATGTGTCTCGTTGCCGCTTCGGAAGTTGACACGAGGGCCGTACGGGAAACGTTGGAAGTTTTAGATTAAAGATGTATGGCGGGGGGGGGGACCTCCTTGGCGTTATCGAGTTTCATGACAGTCGTTTGAGATTTGTTCGTTGCCATGCCGACACTGCTGGAAAGATGGGATCGCTCTGTTGGGCCCAAGCGCTTACGCGCGCGCAGAGGGTGTTCTGGCCGTAACGATATGGGCTTGTACTGGACTAGTTCTCAGTTCTAATCGCACATTTCCTATGCCAACCGAAGTTTTCATGGCTTTCCTCAGTTCCTCAACGCAAATGCTGGGATAGTAATGCGAATAGGCCACGATCGCTTCCGTCCAACTACCAATACACGTCATTGACAATTTGACACTATATAATCTAGCTATTGACAGCGTCGTAACGTAACAAGAAGTTCTGGGAAGACTTAATAGCCTGTTTTCCTTTGATACGAAACGGACCACATACAAAGCAAAAAATTAGGTGGGGACACAGACAGGAAGCTGGTCTCATAAGCCCCCTTTTATATTTAGAAACTAAGGAAAGTAGACTAAATATAGTCTTTCCCGCACGCACACACACACACACGGTTTCCCCTCCCCCTACACATCCGCCTAACGTCCACATCCACATCCGCCGGGACGTGAAGCTGACCTACATCTGGTGTCGATTTCTATTATGCGTGGAGTTATACCACCACTCCCCTCCACTCCACTATACATCATCATTCTACTTAAATAAGCATAGGGATAACTTTATGACTTGATCTTGTTGCCTCTTTCGAGTTGGTTGGTGTAGCGGTAACGGTCCAGACTTGTATTCTTCAGGTTCTTGGTTCGAATCTCGGTCCTGATACTAGTTCTCATTTTCCTCTTTCGCTCCAGGGAAATCCTGGGATGATAGATATATATATGGAGTATACTGCGACTGCTTCCTTCCAAATCTTTTCCAATTCGATGTGTGCAGTACGAGATACTGACAGCGTCGTTAACTAAACAACAAAACAACTCATCTGTACCATCGCGTCTCGTTAGATGATTAAAATAGTCCGTTTGGTTGGTTTCGAGAATGTAACACGTCCCTGTATCAGCCGTTGGACATGTTTCCTTTTTGATCTGATCGGCGAGGAACGCCGTTGGGCTGCAGTTTGTTTGACAGAAGATATGGCCCGTAACTACGGCCTGAAGCCGGCACCCCCCACTTGTGTATTTATAACCAGTCACAACTTGTGCCACGTGGACCGAGTGCCGACAGCTGTGACGTCGCGACACCGCCTCGCTTAGCTCGGGGTAGGTAGCGCTCTGTACTGGCGATGGCGCCAGACCGGCTGTCCTGACTTGTCATTTCGTGATTTTCTACAGTCCGTCAAGGAAATTTTCCAGAGGTAAAAAGAAAAGGTAAAGCTATCCCTGTAACAGGTCGTGGAGGCCCGTAGGGTTGTGAGGCGTCGAGGCTTCCGCATTCTTTCTAGACAGTCGGCTCACAGATGGCGGTGAGGTTGTCAGCCTTACGCGCCGGCCGTCGTTTACCCCCAGAAAGATTCCTAGTACTCATTTCTGTTAGGGACTGAGTCGACCCCAGGGCCACAGTACGGCTGGAAGGAGTAGGTAAATTGAAAAATGCCATGACCTCATCGGGACCTGCAACCTTCCGGCTTGTAGCATAGTGCCTCAACGAACTACGCTACGGCGTGCCCCGGAAAGTTCCCAAAGATGAACTTAAATCAGTCCATAACGGCGTAGTTCCGCTTCGTTTCCATTTACGCGCGCGATACACAGTGTGAGCTGCTGAGCGCACCGTTAAACACACCAGGTTAACCGTTCCAAGCGCCGTGGTTGCTGTGTGTAAGACGCAGCAAATTGGGGTAAGCGGTATTAAGTAGATGCTCGGTTCGTATCTTGGCTGGGACCACATCCACATTACCTGCGGTGTTAGAGGTGCACGTCATTATGTTCCAACAAATGCCGAGGTAGTAGCCCGGTTAGACCTCCCCCCCCACCGCCACCCTCCAAATGCTTTCCAAATCCTCATTCTTCAATCGCTCCACTGACAGCGTTGTAAAGTAAACCAATAAAGAAAATGGTATAGAAGGAAGTGGTCGTGGCCTGCTTTAGGTGATATCCCGGAATTTTCCTGGAGGAACTGGGTTTATAATCGCTGTCGCAGCCGAGATGCGAACCAGGTAGCTGCTGAATACAAGTCGGCACCGATACAGCTATTCAGTTTGGTGTCAGGGACTGTGGTGGCCAGCTGCTGGGTAGCAATGCTTTAGCGATAGCGATCAGATTGAGGCGCTGGAGTGTGTGTGTGTGTGTGTGTGTGTGCATGTTGAGTGAGGTTAGCTTTGTTAGTAATGAGCTAGCTGGCCGAAGTGACTGATAGCATTGTTCGTACACGGTCGCGTATCGTATTCTTGTGCGGGAGCTCACTCGCGCGCACACAGGGCCGTGCAGACCGGCGCCAACGTCACAACTGCGCATGTGCAAATTAGTCGTGAAGTAACGTTCTCACCCTCTCTGTAGTTGGTTATTTAACGACGCGGTAATTATCTTCGAATGTTGTGATGATTAAATAATGATTTGGCAGGAAACTGTTGTGGCCTAATCGAGGTTCCATCCTGACATTTATCTGGAATGACTGAGGAAAACCATGAGGATAATCAGTCAGGATATCTGATGTGACCTCCTAAATACAAATCTAAAGCGTTTGCAGCTAGACAAGACCGTTCAGTGCTAAGTTCTGCAAAGACTATTTGTCAGAAGTCGTGATTCAGTTTCTGACGTCTGATATCTCTCTAACCCCGTATAACTATGCATTTAGTGAATTACAGTTGGTTCCTATATGCACCACCTGTTTTAGGGGGCACTATGCTACAAGCCGGAAGGTCTCGGGTTCAAATCACGATGAGGTCATGACCTAATCCTTCCAGCCGCGCTATGGCCCTGGGGTCGACTCAGCCTCTAACAGAAATGAGTACCAGGAATCTTCCTTGGGAGTAAAGGGCAGCCGGGGCATATGGCTGACAACCTCACCGCAATCTGTGAGCCGATTATTTAGAAAATGTGGGAGCCTCGACGTCTCACAATCCTATGGGTCTCCACAGCTTCTACAAGGGTGGCTTTACCTTTTATCTTACCACCTGTTTAACGTTTAAATTACTGGCCACTGATTGTTTTTATGTTTCCTATGTTTGTCAGAGTGAACAGCGATCATTGCACTAAACAGCTCATCCAACCGTTTAATCCTGTGTAGGGAAACAGTCGCTGTTTATTGTGAGGATCGTACGGAACAGACAAATAATATAGAGATTCAGTTCGTACCTCACAGGAAACATATTACGTCTCCGCTACAAAGCCCAACCAGTTAATGCTGTTTATGGAAGCAGTCGCTGTTTATTGTGAGAACCATACGGAACACACAAATAATATAGAGATTCAGTTCGTACCTCACAGGAAACATATTACGTCTCCACTACAAAGCCCAACCGGTTAATGCTGTTTAGGGAAACAGTCGCTGTTTATTGTGAGAACCATACGGAACAGACAGATACACTCTGTGAGCAGAACGCAGGGGTTTTGAATGAGGCTGTACATGTAGCGTAGTAACCAGTTTGCTCTAAAAGTTTGACTCGTTGGTCTTTATGATGAAGACGCAAAATGTTTTCTGTAAAGTAGAAACTTAATATTTAAATATAAGTTACATCATGTTAAGCAGCAACTCCAACAGCTGTCCAGGACCGCAGGAAAGCCATGAGTTAAGTGGTTGCAAGACTTATCCGTTTCCCACATGCGTCCCTCCCGTTGTTAACATGAAAGTTTCGCTGTAGAACGGCACTCCAACGTTAATATCCCGAATGCGATTGAGACCAGTGAAGACCCGGTTTGAATTTGTATTTTAATCACAACCCAGAAGAAAGTCCACTTCCCAACGCATTACCTTCTTCACTTCCTAATGCTTTACCTTCATTTGAAGCTATCTGTGCCACAAGGATTCCTCGCGTGGAGGCGGGTTCGAATAGCCCTGCGAGTCGTAGAAGGCGACGAAAAGGTAACCCGGTGCCTGGGGTATAACTGGGCCACCCTGTTCCTGGGGCCTATAAATACAGAGACATGGTCCTCCAGGTTGGGTACTTGGATGCAAGGCTGACGATCTTGCTCAGGAAAAGTTTTGTTTTTAGGTCTAGAAAAGTGAAAACCGGTCCAAACGTGGCAGAATTTTCTGATGAAGACTATGGCTGTTTGCCAGTGATGATGATGATGTGCTGGCACGAATTCCTCTCCCCGTCCCCAACTGTTTCTTTTTCTGTCTCATGTTTCGAGGAGTTAATGCAATCTCATGAAGGATGCGTATGTCTGGGCACAGAGAGCGGAAGGATACGCTCTGGTGTGAATGAGCTTGGCGCCCATTGCTGTAGAAGCTGTGCACGTGTGTGAAAGTAGTTCGTGACTTTTCGAGACGCTTAGAATATCCGGCAGAAATGCAGTATGCAGCAGCTGTAAGAATAGCAATGCAGTTGACACGTGTCAGGGTTAGATATTTTGAGCGATTCTTATATTCTAAAGGTTGTAATGCAGATGTGTACAAACTGTGGTTCGCGAGCCGCGTGCGGAAGACATATGTTACTCTGTCCATTGTATGTAAAGAATTCGCTGTGTGGGAGTCATATACCCGAACACCTGTACCGTTCAGATCGGTGTCCCAGTCAGGTGAAAATTATCGTATGCAGTTCCAGTGTTCAGCAAGTTTGTCCGCCCCTGCTAACTCACCTTGTTACTTTTTCAATGCAGTGGCTATAGCTGTCACGTTTCCTGTTATTTGCCATGGTAACCTTTCCAGCCACACACAGTTCTGGATGAATCGAATTTGTTAATAGAGAACCTGCGCCGAGGACCAGTCAGAACATCCATAAGTTTCTGACCCTTAACCAAGAAGAAGAGGGAGAAAGGGAAATGTTGAGACGCTGCATTTTAACACTGGAAGGGGGGGGGGCAAAACACTTTGCTGCTTTGGACATTCCCCTGGCATACCTGCGCATCTTTCACGTTTGAAAAAGGGTAAAGCGTTGGGAAGTGAAGGAAGTAAAGAGTTCTTTACAGAGAAGTTCTGCAGGGCATTTACTGTGAATTAAAGCGAAACTGAAGAGAGCGAGAAGGGTTAGAAAAGTATAGTAGAAGAGTAATTATTCGCATATTGGGGGTGGAGTCCAGCTGGGTCCACTCGGCACGGCGGCCACTGTTTGGCTTATTGTACCTACCCAGGGTAATTATGATGATGGAGAATTTGGTGGAATTGAGACTAACAGGGGAAACCTGCCCCAGCACCACATTGTCCACCACAAATCCCACTTGACCAGACCTGGGCTCGAACCCGGGCCGCCGCGGTGGGAAGACAGCGTCTAACCGCCTGAGCTTAAATGAAAGGGGAAATAAGTGAAAGATTTTTATTGTGGAGGGATAACGGGCATAATTTTGTTAGAAGTTTCCTGGTCTTTAAATACTGGTCAAAGTCACATTACGCCTGACGGTGAGTCAGTCAGGGCTCATGACCAGATATTTATTACTGTTCGACATTTACGGTCTCTCTGACGAGAGGAGGGGTCTGTCTTTTGTACATGCTGCTGGCTTTGCCAGCGCAGTCTTTCTGGGGTCCGAGCCCCTTGGGACTCGAGACCATATTTTACTGTCTTAGAGTCAAGACTTCCCTTTTCGTCGTTTCATCAGTTTGCAGTTGTGTGTCAGGACACATTCGTGGCCAGACTTGAGGCATTGATGAAATTATAGGGATATCAGTTTCTTTGGGCCTAGAATTGAACCCGAGTCCTTTCGGTCACGATGTAGGAGCCTTACCCACCGGAGAACTGTTTATGAAATCATGAATATGACGTAGTGAAATGGTCATTCATTGACTTGTTACACGGGAAACTGGTATTTGTGTTTAATGGTGTGATGAAATAGTTGAATGCCGTGACACTGTTGTCTTCTGATTCACACAGCAATAGTTGTCTAATGAGCGTTTATTTGTTCATGCAAATTCTCACAACGGCACTTCACAGGAAATGATGTCACCAGTTTGTGATTTTTATGGTGTAAATTGATGTGGAATATTTCCTCTCCTCTTGAGTTCAAAGAATGACGTGTTGATTTATGTAACTGTAATGAAAATATTCTTCTTCATACGTGATGCGTGAAAGCCGGAATAGTTCATTGCTAGGCAACAGCTCGGCACACATTCCCGCGGAAGCGAACGCCCGCGGTGTTTCGTGTGGTCCGCTCCGCATGCTTTGCTACGCAACGGTGCGGTAAACACATTTCTGCAGCAGTGAATCAACACGAAACAGTGGAGGAAGCGGTGTTTTCTGTGAGGGTCTTCCTGAGGCTATATAACGAGGATCTCACGCAGCTGGAATTAGGATTGAGTTGAGTCTCCAGAGTTGACAGTTCAAGAATAATGGCAAGAAAGGAATTAGGCTGTGCGAAGAAGACTTCATAGTGTGCTGCAGTGACAGTCAGACTGTTATGAATCCGTTGTCAGGATACAATTAGTGAAGACCGAGGGTGGGTGTAACAGTGTGTAACAGTGATGAACGTTTGCAATTTCTGTCCTCAATTGTTAACAAATTTTATTTTCCTTATGGCTTTCAACAGACTTCCAGGCTTCCCGTAAATCGCTTAAATGAAATTGTTTGAATTCAATATGGCAGACTTTTCAAGAACTATTGCTGCAGCATAGCCCAGTGTGCATAAAACCATAGAAGTTTGTGATCGATATTGTTAAAATTTGCTGTTGGATACTGTTCACTTGCAGTCGTCGAGTAATTGAGATTTGCGGCCAAATTGATCCAGAGTGATGCCTAATTTACTTAAATCCATAAGTGTATAAAGATCCCTTAAACCGGTTCATAGATTTTGACGAAATTCTGTATGTGAGTCACTACTTTGCAATTCAGTAAACTTAACGAAGTGCAAAGAACGCCCATTATAATTTTGTGTACTACGTTATGGTTACATCCTTTCCCTTTTGTCATGTTGACAGCGTTTTGATGTCCAAATTGAACCACTGAATACAGTCGTTAGAAGCGGGGAAAGGGAAGACTTTCGTATCTGTCCCACATCCTGACCACGGAATCAATACTGCATCCTCCTGAATATCAGCAATGACAAGTAACGTGTACCAGAATTCATTTAAGCTCATTTTATTGCTCGCTGGTACACGTTAAACTCTCGAAACCACATCCGATTTAAACAGGTAACCACTTGGAATGTGGGATCTGTTTGTGGTGGTGGCGGCGGTCGGAGGGGAGGCAGTGGGACAGGGGGATATTACACTACTCGTCAATAGCCTGGCGACCTCAAAGGATGCGACATAATTAGTAAATTTATGTTTGTCATGGAGTGCATATGACAACATTGCTCGAAGGCTGATATTTTAGCAGTTCCTTTGTTGACGCAGCGCCTGTTTTGATATTGACTCATAATATTTGCTCACATAGGAATAGCAAACTTGAAAACAAATAGACAGATATACCATTTTGAAATTACTTTTCAAAATCACGAAACTTTTTCTTTTGTTAATATTGGCCCTGGTTTATCATATTCTTGTCCCTCGTACATAGCGCATCCACTGTGTGAACCAGGACATGTCATCCCTTGGGTAGGCAACCGCACGGAAGGGAAATCTCGTGTGAGCACTAATTTCACACCGGCGTATGAGTTCCGGAAATATTTTGATAATGGAATCTAGTAAATTTAAAATGAACGCACAGTAGATCACTAAAGGTCGCAGTGCAAGGGCCAGCAATTATACCCATTCTTTCCGTGTATATTGCCACGTATTTAGGGTCGTGACTAATAATAACGGGTTCTGGATTAGATGATTGAATTTATTAACGCCTTCCTTTTCAATCAGTCTTAATCACAATCAATTATAACGTTATCGGTAATCTACCCACTTCACAAATCACTAGGACACGCTGTCCGTTTCCTGGCAACTGTCACTTCAAGCCACTATGAAGTTTTCTTGCAATTCCGAAGATTCGACCCAATTCTCTTCTTACTACTGTTCCATACTCCCAACAACTGCCAGTTTCGGAAGTCGCCTCTCTTACAAGCACTTTTTACGGGCCGAATACAGTCTATATTATTGAAGCCTGTTTACTGCGCCGTTGCTTAACAATGTACTATTGTAAGCGGGAAGGTGTTTACCGGGACGTTGCCTAGCATTGGCCTCCCTTTGCGTGCACGTGTTGCGGGAATGCGTTTACCAAGCCGTTGCCTAGCAATGGGTATATACGTTACGTACGTATGTATGTAATTCTCTAATGATGACGTAGCAGTGTACGTTACTGGCGATGACGTACCATCTTACGTTTGAGATTCTCGTAGAGAAAGATAGTATACTGCTATCTTATGGATGTCGTCTTATGGTCTGGTATAAGTTCATCAGCGTTTCGGATGATTGTACTGCCTCCGTTTTCAGGGCCGAAGGTTAAGCCAAGCTGGCAGCACTTGGAGGGCAATCTGTTTCCCTCGCGTCTTGTTGCTCACGTCCCAGAATGCAATACTCTTCCAATATGTACTGTATTACCGCGGTGGGTTGAAACACGGTGAAGTGTTTTGTTTGTGCTGCATAATAAAATAGACGGGACAAAGCTGGGAAAACAGAGAAAAGTTTTTGAACTACTCAAATAGTCACAACAAGTGTACAGAAAATTGCTTAAAAATGACTGCGCTGTGTTTCTGCTGCCGACCGAATGAATAACAGAGCGGAAGCTGGGCAAACCAAACGGCGTACTCTGGGTAAACCTAAAGTATTGTGGTTTCTGTCAGGGGAGCCCAAAGAAAGGGAAAGAAGAAAGTAGTAGGCCTGTTTGTTAATATTACTGACCTTGGCCTTCTTCACGACAGATGCCCATCCTCCTCCCTTACTGTTACTGGCTTCTAACAGGAGATTCTTCAGCTTCCCGTTATCAGGTTCAGTTGTCACAGCTGCAACCGCCAAAACTCAGCTGACTCGTTGTCATCTCTCCTTGATTATCTTCAACTGGCCTGGGGTCCTCGTTATATAGCCACAGGGCGGAACCAAGAGAAAACACCGTCCTTCTGTTGTTGCGTGCGTGTTCATTTCTACGGGGACGTGTTTACCGGCCGTTACCAAGAAACGGCTTATTGCATGTCAACGACTGTACATGCTACAATATTAACTCTCTGAAGGTTTAGCTATTATACATGTCGTGATATTGGGAAGTAATTTAGCCATATGCTGGACGAGGGACCGGTCTTTTTGCATGTCCTTTGCAACAATTAATAATGCATATTGCGATGAGTGTGACGGAGGGGGTGTAGTTCGAGAGGCACGCAGTTTCAGGTCGGACGAGACTGGCATGAATCATGATATTAACTCGATCTACTTGTTTATGTAGCGATACGTGTGCACTTCTAACTACAGAATTATACGACAAACAGCTCAACATGGACGCGCTGGGGTTTCCACGTCTGACTCAGAAGTTAGAGATTAAGCGAGTTCTTGTATTGTCATTGTGTGTAGTACCTTTAACGCTTTGAAGACTGATAAGATCAGATCAGATAAGGTAAATTGCTGTTGGTCCTCATCAGCACAGCCATTTTTGTTTCCGTGTCCCGCGGGATTCATGACCATATTTTACTCTCTCAACTCTGGGAGTCGTGACTAAATTTATTCCAAATAATAGTACGTGTATATATATATATGTATATAGGAATTCAGTCCGTACCTCAGAAAACACATTACGACTCCGCTACAAAGCCTAACCGGTTAATGCTGTTTAGGGAAACAGTCGCTGTTTATTGTGAGAACCATACGGAACACACAAATAATATAGAGATTCAGTTCCGTACCTCACAGGAAACACATCACGTCTCCGCTACAAAGTCCATCCGGTTAATGCTGTTTAGGGAAACAGTCGCTGTTTTTTTGGCGAAAATAATATTCAGTTACTGAAGCAGAAATGCCCTCTTTAAATGAAAGAATAGTAAGACCATAGTTTAAGTTCGATTTTATGAACTGGTGCTTATGCTGGACATAACCCTTTATAAAGGAAGTGCCATGACACCGGCCCGGTATTAAAGAAGGGCGCCGGGACGCCGCTCTGCGCCACCCCGTCTCTTCTGGAGCTCTGCTATGTTAAACCAATATTTTAGCTGAGATGAAAGTGAAACTGGACAGCCCTTATATGCGCAGCGCGATATACAACGTAACAGATTCGGAGGTTGAAATCCGAGGAAATGTTACGTAACCATATGGGGCGCAAAAGAAACTGAAAGAGCAGCGTTGAAACCATGTTGGGTACACCAAAGCATGTTTCTAAGCGCTAAAATAGCCACTCGTCGAAAAGTCAACGGGAAGTCCAACCATATGTTATGTAAGCTTGACACAGAGCTGTTCCCTGGCAAAGGCTGTTGTACTGTCGCCTGTTTACGCAACTGTTACTTGGCACTGGGTCTACATGTCACAGTATATAGAAACATGTAACACAAGAGCGCGTAGCTACGGTAAGCGCCTTTTCAAGGAGGGCAGGTAATTCGCAGATCGTCCTTATGCCAGCTTAACAGAAAATTAATTAATGCTCGAATTCCGTTCCTGTGGTGTGACGCCTTGTATGTCTGTATTTTCACAGCCCTCCTCCATATCTGGACGCCGTCTCTTCCGTCGGCAGCCCGAGGACGCGCCTTGATGCAGTGGCCCGCTTAACATGGGTACTTATATGCCCTAGCGGCTACAATGTTATTAGCCTACTTTCCTTAGTTTGGAAAAGAAAATATAAGGCAGCTTATGAGTTCATCTTGCTGTCTGTGTATCCGTCTCCCACTGTGTGTCCCCTCTATTTTTTTTTTTAAGCTTTTGGGGCTTATGATATCAGCTTGTCTGTGTATCCACCATAATTTTCGGTAGGAGGGTTATGAGATCGTCTTGCTGTTTGTTTGCCCCTATTTTTTTTTTCTATGCCGTCTGTGCCGTATCAGGATAATAGGCGATTACCTCTTCCCAGAACTTCTTATTTTTATTTTATGGAGTTCTGGAGTATAACACCGCAAAGTCATGTGGTACGTCATTTTCAGTGACATGAGCCGTTACGTCATCATTAGAAAATTAATATATTTTCTACATATTGCTGTATTAAGCGGCCTCCACAGTCTAGAGGTAACGTTCCCACCTCATGACTTGTGGTACGCGGGTTCAAACCCGGCGGAGGTCGTGGAATTTTTAAGGGCGGAAAAATTCAGGGAACAAGTCCTCCGGGAGGGACTTTAAGTCGTGGGTCACGTGTTGTAGCTTTACGGCACGTAAAAGAACCTCATACCTCCAAAGGAGGTCACTGAGCTAAATTCAAGGACATTTCCCGCCCAACAATAGTCTCTAACGACTCTGATAGATGGGGGAAGCATTATAGACACCGCCAAGCCAGTAGAGGCCGAACTCGCTGGCTCGGTCGGGACTGATGGTACGCACCAATATCGGTAGGGTATAGAGACTGGTAGAATATCATAGAGGGAAGCACAATGGACCAATACTGGTCTCAGTGCATGGGGAAACCCACCCTCTCCAATAACTAACTAACTAACTAACTATTGCTGTATTCGTACGTTAGTGGGAAATCAGATACACTTAGAGTTGCCTAAGCGGATGTGACGTACCCACGTTTGTAGAGTAGATAAACTTTTCTCATTCCGCACGGTTAGACCTGATAAACGTTACACATTGTCGAGATATGTCTTGTGCCGTGTATCGGTTCGATTTCTCGATCGATATCTCGAACCTCGAGCTGCCTGCTTTGAACTCTTCCATCCCGATGGTATGCAGCCTGTCTTTTATGTATCTCTTGGTATTTCCCAATGCTCTATATATAGTACACCCCATTTCCTGAATGTTTTCCTTGATAGCTTTATTAAACATACTTTTCCTACTGCTTAGTCAGGTCCCTTAACCAACGTCATCTTGCGTATATCACTTTTAAGTACTGCAGTAGATACAGCGAAACTCTGGGATTCTCCTTCGTTCAATAAAGATTTGGGATTACTTCCCATGTTTCCGCACCACAAAGAATGTCTGCCCGGTCTGAGACTCGGCAGGGATCAGCTAGGTGCGGCAGAAAGAACTATCCTGCCCCCCTTTAGGCGTATTACCGTATGAAGGGTTAACATTATGATCATTTTGGCCTAGAAAGTCTGGCGACGCGTTCTTAAACCACGTAAGCATGGCGCCGCAAGAATTAAGTACTTTCCAAAGATACTTACTGCCGGTCACGGTAGCCGAGCGGTCTAAGGCATCTACTGCCTTACTCGCTCGGAAGCCGGGATCTTGGGTTCGAATCCTACTCAGGGCATGGATGTTTGCTGTGTGTATGTGTTTATTCTGTGTTTGTGTTGTCTTGTGTACAGGTTGAGGCCTTGCGACGGGCTGTTCACCCGCCCAAGGAGTCCTACCGCCTGTAATACGATCATGAAACTCAGAAATGAGGAGCCAGGTGCCAAGGGGCTGTGCAACCAGTGAAAAAAGATATATTAGTCTGTTTTCCATTCTGGAAGGAAGGCTGACAGCCGAACATGCGAACAGGTTAGCATAGCGGTAAATCTAGCTCTCACTGCGACCAGGACATCGGCTGACATAACCGAGGTAGTTCATGATTATTGTCACTCGTCCCATGTAAACGTCGGAATTGTACCTAGATCAGGCCACGAAGCTTCCTACCAAATCTTTTCCAATTCATCTGTGATCCTACCATTCTACGCTGTATGTGTAGTGTAGCTACTGACAGCATCGTGAAGTAACGCACAGGGAACAAAGTTAGAATTTTGTCAGCTCTGTCCGCGGTGTTTAGAGTAGCGGTGCTGTGAGGAACAATGACGTATTTTCTTCTTGTGTACACACTGTCTTCCCGAATGTGATACCATGTATTTCGTCGACGTTTCGGAAGAAAATATACCGTCAGCATCAGGTCTCTGCTACCTGATTGCTTGGCCTGCTTTTCTATCCTTTAAATGGAGTCATTGCGTTCCTCCGAACCGTCGGTGAATTTCTACTACACTGTACGGCATCACATCACGAAAATCACACTGTTCATAATCTTTGCCGCCAGATCCTCACATCCGGCCCAGTAATAAACGGCCGGAAGTGAGTATAAGGCAGGGAATTTAGTGATCGGCTGATCTCTTCTTTATGGAGTCACTCAGTGAGTTGTATGTTTTGAGGTTCTTGCAGTGGTGGTTTGGAGTTCTGTCTGTGAGATATAACGCCGCATAGTCGGTTGAAAGTCAGCCGACGTTTGGGAGAAGGGTCTTCAGGCTTGAAAAGTAAGCCAAACAAGCTTGCTGCCTTCTTCGTACTGGTTTCGTGATCGGCTTACTCTTCAGCCGTGAATATGGAGGCGACATGTTCCTCCGCAACTTTCAACGGGCTACACGGCGTTGTACCGTAGAAGTCAGGTTGTTCGGTTGGCAACGTCAATACATTTCAGTCGTTTGGCTGTAATAGTAAGTCCGTTTTATAATGGTACGATAGGCCAGAAGTTGCCGCAGTACAAGGGACTTAGTCCCACCCAACTAGCATTAAAAAAAGTCCGTTAGATTATAATGGCGGTTGATTAAAGAGACAAAACAGTTTCAAGTAATTTAGTTCGTAACAGATTAATCTGTTTCAGCGGTATAAAGAGCCAGTTGCGGAAACCGAGAATGCCAAGTCAAAACACCGAGAAAAAGGAGCGACGTAAACCTTTAGCAGTCTGCACCGGAAGTCAGGGCGTTTTGCATGAATTTGAGATGGTACCAACCAATTCATCAGACTTGTGGCTTTGCTGGTTCGAATCCTGGGCCAGTATTAATGAAACAAATAAATAAAAAACCAACAAGTAACCGATTTGTATTCGGGGGGGGGGCTGGAATCTCCGCTCCGACATCAGCCATCCTGACTGAGGATCATTCCCTGTAGGCAGATGGCGGGACAGTATCTGAATTTGGCCACGACCGCTTCCTTCTAAATTCTTTCTGATTCTTCTATCCTGTCATTCTACCTTTATGCAATTTGTGATGCTGAAAGCATTGTAAAATAACCCACCAAGAAGAATCAGTACAATGGAGAGTCAGTAAATAGGTCGCAAATGGATATGAAACGTAAAACACGTGATATTCGAAACTGGAAGAAAACATTTATTTGAAGAAAGCAGTCTTCTGGGATTTGGCACCGTGTATATGTGGTGTTAACCGTCGTTTCGGAGGAACGTATCGCCTCCATCTTCAGGGCAGAAGAAAAAATATAAGAAATCTGCAAGCGAAGAGACCGTGAGTCTGCTTTTACAGGTTCTCACGGTCTCTTCGCTTGCAGATTTCTTATATTTTTCTTCTACCCTGAAGATGGAGGCGATACGTTCCTCCGAAACGACGGTTAACACCACATATACACGGTGCCAAATCCCAGAAGACTGCTTTCTTCATAGTCACCGCCGTGAATGCCTCAAATCTTACAAACATTTATTTCTCGACATATCCTCCACCAAAACTGATACACTTGTCCCATCGCTTTACCAGTGTGTCGAAACCCGCAGCATAGAAGTCTTTTGACTGTTGTCTCAGCCAATTCCGCACCTCCGTTTTAACTTCTTCGTCATCAGCGAAACGTTTGCTGTGAACCGCTTTACGCGACAACCACTTCCCACCGTAAACAGGAAACATTTCTTTATGAATATCCTTTCCAGTGAGTTCTTTTGGCCCACAAGAACGCACAACAGAACTCTGTTCTTCGGTAGTACACACTCAAGCATGGTCGTCATTTTGACTACTGAGCCCAGCCTCTAAACATTGTCATGCGCGTCTGCTACCTAAGACTGTCATGAAGCTGAGCTGTGCTGCTGCCTAATGATACACACAGAAAACCTATTGCGTCCATTAGAGCTATATTACTTCCATTTGTGACATACTTAACTGACTCTCGTGTAAACGGTTTGCCACAGTGGACAGTCCTGGCGACGTTAAGCGTTCCTCAGGACATACGAACGTGATAGAACTGTGACGTAATTATCCCTTTAATTCTTGTGTTCTCACTATAGTCTGTTCTATTCTCGGCGGGGTCATTTGGTTTCTTTGCTATCTGCAGCGTCAAGACAGGCTTCGGGGTACACCAGCTTCCTCGCCAAATGGGCTTAAGACGGCCGAGGCAAGAAGCTGACCACTGGCCTCCATACAGTGCCGTGCTTAAGAATGCGCGGGGCTGTATCTCCACTCCCATGTGTTTGTGGCGCTGTGCTTAATGAATTAAGCGCAGGGGAACTTTGTCTTTACTTTTCGGGCAGTCTGCGTCGTGATATACACATGTTGAGTTTGGGACCTGTCCCTGAGGGCTGTAAATCAAGCTGCACGTTAATGGGCTGGAAATTAAGATTTATTTCAGAGTTGTTTAGGGACGGAAGTGTTTGGGGTTGAGGGTGCGGGAAGAAATCCACTAAATCTGACTTTGTTTTGTGAGGTGTTTGTTTATATTTGATCTGAACTGCTTTTATTGGAAAACCTTGGTCTTATGCAATGTTTGCTAGCTCAGCGATACGTGCCAAACAGGCTTATTTACTGGATTGGAGGGTTGGAATGAGGGGGGGGGGTTGAAATTGCACCGGTATAGTATGGAGCGTTTCAGCGTTGGGTTGGTGGGATATATACCGTTTGTACCCATGGGGTTGTGTTGAAGGGTTGATTTGTCACAAGGGGTTTGAAGAGAGGGGTGGGTGGAATTACATCACTCAGCTAAATCGAACAGCAATCCAAATTGCTTGCTTGTTTGTTTGTATGTTGAGGTTAGACTTCAACCTACCACCAGGAGCAAGATGTTCATTCCGTATTATCCCGTTTGAAGGTCAGAGGTAGCTCTGTGGCACTCTGTAACTTACTAAAACTCTCTATTCTGCCCACACAGTTTGTGGTTCATGTTGTGAGCCTGGGTTCGAATCCCAACTTTGACACCAATTGTCACGATTTTATTTACCATAGATGAGGTTTGGATTGGCAATCGGATTAATTACACACAACTCTTAATTACAAGTAAGGATTATGCTCTCACTGTTCTACACACTTCATAAATCACTATGGGACACAATATGTCTTCTCAGTCTTACAGCCTCCAGTAGCCGTTGCTTGACGACGGATCCAACAGTGTTCTCTGCTTCCGTGCTCACGTTCTTACCGGCTGGCGTTTCTCCGACAACAAACACCTTGCTCCAACTGACTAACTCCCAGGCAGGTGACCATCTTACACCAACCTTCCTCTCTTCACACTGCCGTCTCAAGGCTCTCTTCTAAGTCAAAGTCATAGTTACTTTACGACTGGCGGTTTACCGCTTATCAGTTCCTCTTGGCGTCAGGCCCCTTTGAGCGTACGACCAGAAATTTTTTCCAACTAAACTCTTGAGGTAATAGTCCTTATATAACATCCCCTCTGACGAGAAGATGGGTTTATCTCTTAATGAATGCGCTTGGCTTTTCGTTAAGAGTGTATTTCTCACATGTAACATGTTATTCAAAATTCTTTTTTTTTGCACTACATAGAAGTCCTCTGTCAGTACAGGCTTTGCAAACCAGATGATGCCTAACTTACATATCTTATGCTACAACGGCAGCTTAGTCATTTGAACGGTTGTAAGCTTGACCATCGCCAAGTTTAATCCTCTTATATTTTGCTCAGGGCAGCTGGCCCTCGTTAAATAGTCTCGGCACGGACCGCATAGAGAACACCGCTTTCAACAGCTCTTCTGTTGCATGCGTATCTATTGCGGCCACTGCCTACCAACGGCTATTGTTTACAAAGCCATTACTTAGCAACGGCTATTGTGTAGCTGCTTATTTCGCCGTCGTTGCCTAACACTGGGTCCACATGCCACATTATGAATCTCACAGTAAACAGCAATTACGTCCTTAAACAGTAGGCGATTGTTCTTTGTAGTGGAGACATTATGTGTTTCCTGTGAGGTACGAACTCAGTCTTTGAATATACCTATGTCACTTTGATGAACTTTTCAATAAGTAAGATAGGCATGATCTACTTTGCGAAGCCTAGACTGACAGAGGACTTGTATACGTGTATAGTGCACAAGTAAAAATGTCTACACTTGACGACAACCGAGCATATTGATAAGAGACAAACCCATGCTCTCGTCAGAGAGGATGTTACTACATAAGGACTATGATCGCATGGGTTCGGTTGAAACATTCTGTGGCCGTGACCTCTAAGGGGCTTGGCGCGAAAACGGATTGGCGGTAAACCAGCAGTCATAAAGTAACCATGACTCTGACTGTGACTCTGATGAACTTTTCAATTCAAGTAATTTACCATCAATGCCCGCGGCATTCCAACTCGAGTGAGATTTTCTGTCGTTTTCCTCGGTTCTGGAACAAATACTGAGTTAGTGCCCAAATTCCACATTGCACTGCTTGCATCACATGCAGCATTTCCGATGTTAACATCAAAATTCTGCAGTAACGCAGTAAAACCCCCGCTCAACTCTTTTCCTCTTCTGTATAACCACAAAACAGCCCACTTCCCGTCGCTTTACCTTCTCTTTAGCCTAATCTTTAACAGAAAAACAGTCGGGTGTTTCCTCGGAACTTAGGGAGCGGGAAATGTTCTCTTTCACTCCTTAAAAGTATAGTATCTCACTAACCTCCCCCCTTTCTCTTTTCAGGCCTCAAAGGGGTAAATTGTGCAACACAGATGTTCCCTTCTTAATGTCCGATTAAGCAAGAATTTCTCCAACAACTGCTTCCTCGGAAATTAAAATACTTATACCGTCTTGCCTCCTTTAGAGAAACTTTTAATAGGCACAAGTTCCTTTCGCAAGAGGTAAATACAACAGATATTTTCAAGAAAAGATTAAAAGGTTAAGAAATGGAAGAAATAGCGAGTGGTCGTGCAACCAGAAGAGTATCGCATGAAAGAAGTTGGGAGCTTAAGACGTTTCGAACAGTTTCATAATTTGCTTCTTCCTTACCTTTGTTTCTTATTAGAGCAACATGGCGCACTGCGCAACACTGAATTACAAAAGTTACGGAAACATATAAAGTTATAGAGAACTCGTCATAAAGCAGCCCTCAGTTCTTAATAAATTTCGTTTAGACGTGTTTTGTATCGTGTTTGTAGTACTGTCCTGCGCATATTCACAAGCAAACTTCTGTCCGGATAAAGATACGTAAACTATATATTCACAGAAACACTACACATATTTCAGTCGTTTTAGCCATTAAAGCGAAGTGGTAAGTATATGTACCGTCTTCCCTAATATTAAAGAACTCATTCATACACTGCATTCATACTCTTTGTGTGTTTTTCAATAAGGGGAGCTGTTATTTCATTAAACATAATTAAATGATTGATGTTTATGGTGGAGATGCATTGTTTCCTATGAGGTACGAACTGAATCTTTAAATACAGAGATGCAGTTCAAGCTTCAGGCTGTCAATATACGACAATAGACAATCCCAATTGTAAGGAGTGGAAGTGGAAGATTCAAGTTCTTACGTAAATGAGATTTAATTACAATTGCGCTATTACAGTAACGAACTTCATGGAGCACATTTGTTATTAAGAGGCTGATATTCGGCTAGATTGTCAGTAGTTTTCTCACCGTCTATTCTGACCGGAGTTTTCATTACTGCATTCGCAATGTCGCGACACATCTGGAACCAGTTTGATCCAATCAACTCCCTATGTTTCAGAGATACGTTTTAATATTACTGTCCTTTCTGCTGCTAATGCCTCCGAAGTGATCTCTTCATTTATTGCTTTCCGGCTAAAATTTTGTGTTTATTTCACATGCGGTCAGATATCTCGACATCTTGTAATGTTTTATGAAGAGTACAAATTGTGAAGGCTGCCTTGGATCAGAGCTCCATGCATATTAGGACAGTTTGGGAAATGATTCAGAAGATAAAGAGAACTCGGGAAATAAGACTTGAATGAACTCGGGAAAGTCCGGAAACTGGTTCATATTATTGAGAGAACTTGGAAAAGCCAGGAAAATTATACGTAAGACTTGCATGAACTCGGGAAAATCCGGAAACTGGTTGATATTATTGAGAGAACTCGGAAAAGCCAGGAAAATTATACATTACTTACATGAACTCGGGAAAGTCCAGAAAATATTTAAGAGGATTGAGACAACTCGGGTTAGTCCGGGAAATGATTCAAAGGATAAAGAGAACTCGGGAAAAATAGGAAAATGATTCACATGACTGGCATGAACTCGGAAAAGTCAGGAAAGTGAACCAGAGAATTGAGATAACTCGGAAAATACCGGATAGTGGTACATAGAACTAGTACGCACTCGGGAAAGTCCTGAAAATGACTCAGAGGATTGAGAGAACTTGGGAAAGCCAGCAGAATGATTCATATGACTGGTACGAACTCGGGAAAGTCCAGAAAATGACTCAGAGGATTGAGAGAACTTGGGAAAGCCAGCAGAATGATACATAGAGCTAGTACGCACTCGGGAAAGTCCTGAAAATGACTCGGAGAATGGAGAGAACTTGGGAAAGCCAGCAGAATGATTCATATGACTGGTACAAACTCGGGAAAGTCCAGAAAATGACTCAGAGGATTGAGAGAACTTGGGAAAGTCAGCAGAATGAATCATAGGACTGGAACGAGCTCGGAAAGTGCGGAAGAGTTCGCTGTTGGAATTTAAATCAGAATGAAGTCGAGTCGCTTATCCCTTGCAGTAATTAGACACCGCGAGGTGCAGCCCCAGCGTCGCTTCGTCCAGTTTCATTTCCGGTTCCTCATTCTCCGGACATGGCCGGCCCGTTAACACCTCGTCTTCAGACATGCGTGACGTCACGTCATACCGTGACAAGGCAACGTCGTGGAGGAGTCCCACATCTTCGACGGGATTTCCGATATGGCGATTTTGGTTGCCATCGCGTGCTGAAATCGGAATCTAAGTGGTTTTCTAATGACGTAACGATCCACGTCATTGTGTGACGAAAACGCACCCCAGAGATGTTACGCGCAATAAATAATGTGACGTAGGCATTTTCTTTGTTTTGAAATACTTGGGGGCGCTGTTGCGCACTCAGCCCCACAGCTCATAGCGTCCTGCTGAAGATGTTGCAATTACATAGTCTCTGTAGTCGCGTCTGGTTGCCGTCCTGTACGCCAGAGGAGTGGTAGCTGTGTTATCCTTGGAGTCTCCCGGGCCCTCAAGTCGGCCCGACGCCATATGGTCACGTCGATAAGACGCTGAGGGGAGCTTAGAGCCAACCAGTGACCATTTACCGGAGCCACAGCCTTCCCACCCTTTCCCCTCCCAGATTTGCCCTCCAAGGAATCTTGATTCTCCAGGTTTATAGGGACATACAGAAAAGGGGGTGAGGTGGTTAGAAGGGAGAAGTGAGGTTCCAGCTGTTGTACCCCGTGTTAGGGACTCATTATGACCACATTCAGAATAGAAATGTCATCTGTAGATGAACTGGTGCTTTATTCCCTTTACGCATTAAAACTATACATCATGTGTACTTATTGTACGCTTCCAGATTAGAGCATTGCAGGATTTGGTGCCGTCTTGTTTGGTAGATACGTATAAACAGTTGCGACGAACTTGGTGACTCCATCTGCACAGTATGAGAGTGAAGATGGAGGTAGCAGGCTCCTCCGAAATCTTGCTTCGTATCTACCAAACTGAACGGTGTCACCAAATAAATTAATATTTGTTAAACGAAGCTGCAACCTCAAAGTGACAGCGTGATTACTGAATAGTGAATGGAAAGAATATGGAATTCATTATTCATTCATTATAATTCATTATTAACTTATCCAGTCACACGATGCTGCATAGTCTTGTGTTACAGATAGCGTCATTAAATAAATTTCCAGTAAATAGAGTGTATAATCCTTTTTACTTGAAAGTAGGACCTACAGTGTGTGGGTTTGTTTAAATACGACGGTATGCGAATTCCAAGAGAATAAAAGTTAAAGCACGAGTTTCTTTTAAGAATTCAGTCCGTACCTCACAGGAAACGCAGTACGTCTCCAGTACAAAGCCCAACCGGTTAATGCTGTTTAGGGAAACAGTCGCTGTTTATTGTGAGAACCATACGGAACAAATAAGTACGCTCCGTGGACAGACTGCAGTATTAAAATTCTGGTACCTACGGTAAGCGCTGTACTTTGAAGGGTTTCAAGAACAAACATATTTTTTCGTAGGGCTGATATTTCCTAACGGCTCTGTAATTCTTTACTTGCATAACTCTCATAACCTATATCACAACTAACGTCATTTTCCAAAGGAGATCGCTTGTTCTTGTCTCCCCGTAAGGTCTGCTTTACGTAAATAATGCCCTCAATAAGCGAAAGTGTTTCAATAAAACATGCAACATTTGTTTACAGGGCCCGTCTTCACTCCTTTTAGAGATCTGAACAGCTGCCAAATGTTTCGGGTTATGTATTCAAGAGATGAAACATATTTCAGAAGCACGCTGTAGAGGAAAATGAAAGTTTTCGATGCTGTATATTTCTTTGATAACCGTTTACAAGGGAAAGGGCTCTCAGGATGGAAATTTGAGTTTTTGGATATCTTTCAGAACTCTGTCCATCATTTGCTGCTCCGGAAACTGGATCTGTTTAATTCAGAACACAGATCTTTACAAGTAGCCACGTTACAAAGAATTTCGACAGTGGTATATTGGACTTTGTAAGAGCTTTGTTGCTTGCTTAGCTTACATCTTTCACCCATTTTATTGCACTGTATAATTGTGTGAAGTAAAGGCAGCCGAGCGGTCTAAGGCATGCACTGTCTTCGCTCGCTCGGAAGCTGGGATCGTGGGTTCGAATCCCACTCAGGGCCTGCATGTTTGTGTGCGTTTTTCTGTGTTTGTGTACAGGTAGAGGCCTTGCGACGAGCTGACCACCCGCCCAAGGAGTCCTACCGTAAGTCTAAGATCTAGTAAAACCGAAGTGAAACGGAGAGTTTCATGGAGGTAGTCCTACGCCCACTGGGGCTGTAGTGCCAAGAAAAAAAAAGGCAAAATCTTACCTGTGCTTAATTAATTAATTAATACACAATGAAGACGTATGGGGTAGTGGATGTTTAAATCCACGTTTTCTTGACCTCGGCACTAGTTGGAGGTGAATGGTCAGCATCACGCCCCTGCCACTTTATCCTCGGGGTAAAAGCCCCCAGTGCCCATTGAACAGGAGTCTGGGTGGGCCCTAGAGCCGGTCTGGACCACGCGGAAAAGATAAAATTCTTGACCCTACCGGGACTTGAAGTTCGACCCTTGGTCGTCCAGCCCGTCGCTATACCGACTACGCTATCCCGGCTCCCATGTGGAGGTGAGTGGTGAGCTTTACTGTAGAGGCGGAACCCACCCTCGCATACATGTGTTAGGATCCAGGGTGGGCCAGGAACGTTTGGACGCGTCGGAGAAAAGATGAATCTCCTGCCCGTGACGGGAATCAAACCCTGATTTCTCGGCCGCGTAATCTGTCACTATGCCCATTGACCTAGTCCTTCTCCGACTGTATAATTTGGAACAATAAAATACTCAGATCAATCTTTTCGTCTACTTTAGATCGTAGGTTTGTTTTCTCGAGTGCTGATATTGTGACCGCCTTCTTCCGTTTGTGCAGTCTGATCTAACGCCTTTCATGATACATGGGCGTTCCATTCATCTCTCGATTTGTCCTGTTTCTTAGTTACAGCAGCATATAAGGAGTAGTTTTGTTAGAACGTGTAAATTAATTTTTCTAATTTTACATGCTGAGGTAGCTGTATGCCGGATTTTATCTGTACAGTTCTGTGCATTAAAAAAGAGAAGTAAAAGTAACAGCTCGTTATAGTCCAATCTCAACTGGATGTGCATTACGTTTTCCACACGCGTGGACTCATCACATAACAAATACAGTTATTGTATTCATTTACGTTAGAAACGTAATTAGTGTTCATTATACACTGCCCTTTTGATAATATGTAGCACGGCATAATGTGAAGTGCCGTATGACAATTATGAGCCGTGGGGTGTCGTAGTAATTAAAATGAGTGTAATGAGTTACTGTGTTGCGAGTAAAACATTCCTTTTCCATGAAAACGACGCTAAAGGGCTTCTGGTCCCTTTATGTTCGGTTAACGGACTTTAACCGCTTAAATCCCAGCGGTTACTATATGTACCAGTTGCTTTAACAATAAACAGCTGTGCGCTCTACCCCACACAGTCTACGTGTTCCGTATGGTTCTCACAATAAACAGCGACTATTTCCCTAAACAGCACTAACCGGTTTAGCTTTGTAGCGGAGACGTAATGTGTTTCCTGTGAGGTACGGACTGAATCTCTATATTATTTGTGTGTTCCGTATGGTTCTCACAATAAACAGCGACTGTTTCCCTAAACAGCATTAACCGGTTGGGCTCTGTAGCGCAGACGTAATGTGTTTCCTGTGAGGTACGGATTGTAGGACGTCAATTTCTTTTCGAAATTGTACGCCGTCACAAATCCGTAAAACCAAAATTCCGTGGCCCCAGTCCCATCTTAACGTCTTCACTTCCGTACTGCCCTTATCAGAAGGTCGAGCGTTCGAAGCCTGGGAACTTTATAAGAAAGCTATACTCTTTGTCCTCCCCCACAACAAAGCGTCAGTCACTTCTCTCATGACTTTTCACTTTCATCTGCCCTCCTACTATTTTTTTCTGCCCCCCCCCTCCCCCCGGCTTCCCAGAGGATTCTGCGACCGGCCAACTCGATCAAGGTTTTCCGTGGTTTTACCCCAGTACCCAATTCCACGTTGCTCTGCATACTTCATCTCCAGCCTACTTAGCGGTGTTTTACTATAATTCTGCCCTTCCAACGTATTGCAAAAGTGAGTTCCTATCATATGCAATAAAGCATATGCTGAAGTTATCTTCTCTGCTCTGCTTTTCTCTTCTTGCCCTCTTCTCTGCTCCTCCGCACCTCACTTCACTCTGCTTTCTGCTTTGCTTTTCTATTTACTGTTTTCTCTTCTCCGCTCCTCTGAAGTGGGCGCATTATCTTGGAGTGGACCCATAGGCCTTATGACGCGCTGACGACTGCCATGCCATCTGACAATGATTGTGACACATAGGCTCGTGTTGGGAGGCACCAGGATTCTTTCCTGCATGGGGTGGGATGCGGGGGGCAGTCAGAAAATTTGATTTCTAACGTTTACACCGTTTATGACAGTACAGGAGTAGCCCAGTGCGAAGAATGTAGCAGCATTATCAGATACTGACGCATCACGTAACGTAGTCATTTGAGAGAGTTTGTTCGAAGCATACGATAGGAACCAGAATCACCAAATTGGATATTTCGTTGAGCACACGGGACTTATCATCCGTCAGGTTGTCTAAACCGTGTTTTGATGTTGTAGATACCTTCCTCAGGCTTTCTGTCTGCTGTTCACTGATCATCCTGCCATGATACTGGATATGAAGTATTGAAACGTTATTAGATTAATAATAAATGGATCTTGTGGACGCGACTGGCACCCATTCTGTTGTGGAAAGGCCTAACGGAAACATGTACAGCCTGATGACCTGTTTCCTCAGTCTGGCCTTGCTTCCTAAAAATACAGCAGTCTGCGCTTACTGTTTCCATTCGTGTAGCACGTTCAAGGCTTGTATAATAGACTGTGGACCAGTATTTGACAATAGGACATCAGACATCACTGCGAGTGGGCACAACATCCGGAAGAAAGTGCGTAATGCTGATCGTTATTCGGTTTGAAACGTGCATATAAACATTTCTTCCTGTTCTTATCGAATTAAGCGCTGCACCATGAAGGCGTATGGAGGAGTGGCTGTGCAGATCTACGTATTCTTGACCTCGCCACCAGTTTGAGGTGAGTGGTCGGCTTCACGCCCCACACTCTTTACCCCCGGTTCCCATTGGATAGGAGACTGGATGACGTGGAGAGGAGAAAAATCTTGCTTCTACCGGGACTTGAACTCCGACCCCAAGTTACGTATGTGGGACAGACCTATCTTGAAAATAAGCAGTGTTTTACGTGGCCTGTTGAGGAAGGCATAACGGATGTTTTGCTTCCAGCCTTCCGAACGCCCGTCCAGCTGCCCTTTTTGCGAAGAGAAGGGGGAGGGTGCTCAGTATGTGTGATCGGGTTTACACGTCACTGATGTAATGGTGCGTCGTTACACGGCGCTTCGCGAAGCCTCTGAACGTCTCAACGGTATTAGAGTTACACAGTTTGAACGGCACTAAATTGCAAAGAGAAGAGAAGATAAGTAGAGAAATGAGGCAGAAGCAGTGAGTGGGAATATTCTGCCAGCGAGTGTGTGCAATTTGTCAAAAAATTGCATGAAAGATATATACTCGCTCTTAGGTTTAACAGTGGTACCTCACCATGTGGATGTGGACATTGTTGTAAAAGTTTCGGTGGTGTACGCTGCCTCCGTCTTCATGGTTGAAATACATTGAGTTGTAGATTGTTCGTGTATGTATAGATTTTGGGTTAGCTGACCTAAGGAGGGAAGGCTGGGGGCTAGTGCCCTGTCAGGGACAATTGGGACAGTGGACACGGTAAAGTTATCAAACTGCCCTTGTTAGGGGTCGCTGAATGCACCAAGAACCATCGGCAACTGATGTTTCTAAGCGGTCACCCGCCCAGTTGCTGCTGTGTCCAGTGGCGTGGGAGGTTGCACTCTTCTCGCTTCCCGGTTTCGCAGTGGCGTTTGGAGCGTGAGTCAGTTGAAGTTTGTACGCGGTTTTAGCCCTGAGTAATATCAGATATGCAGTACATTTGGCGGTTACCGGCCGACTGCTGGCCGGAGTTTGGCTCAATATTGTCAGGTCAGCTGAAGAGACTGACAACATGTACATTGTTTTCATGACCCCCTCAAATTGAGACTACCTCCAAAAAATGTTATAACGTATGTAATTTTCGGGAATTAGATCCAGGAGCGAAGTTACACAATGTAGTGGCCTACAGTTCGAGGCAAAGGTAAAGTTCTCCCTGTCCTTAACTAAGCACTACGCCATGAAGATGTATACATCCACATTTTCTTGACCTCGGCACTAGCTGGAGGTTAGTGGTCAGCTTCACGCCCTTGCCGCTTTATCCCTCAGGAAAGAGTCCCCGGTACCCAATGGATAGGAGGTTGGGTGGGCTCCAGAGCCGGTCTGGACGATTTGGAGAAGAGAAACTTTTGACCACACCGGGATTCGAACTCGGACCCCTCGGTCGTCCAGCCTGTAGCTAGTCGCTATTCCCCAGTAGGTGTTTCTTTTTGTAGACGTTGTGGTTGACTTTGAAAGTAGTAATATTTTAAAAGTTCGTAAATCCGATAAACTGAAACGATTCTTCATCGATTCTTATCATCAGCGAAAGGAGTGTCACTGCTGTGTGTGTGTGTGGACCGGAGTGGGGGCTGTAAAAAAACCTCACAGCGGAGATTTGGTGCGGGTTATGAATCAATACAATGGGCGTTATCGGCCCTCAGGTACAGAATCTACAAGCCCTAAATGAGCCTGTATATTTCGTCACGATTGCTTCAAGAGTTTCAGACGAAAGCTTGTCTAGAAACCCGCTTTATTTCCTTTGCGCACTTTTAAATTTTCAGTGGGATATTTTAAGACATTGCGAGGAATTTTACTTCTGCGTTTACAGAAACCGCGTGGAATCTGTAGATGTGCACCTTTGCCTTATTTTGAAATGGATCATCCTAACCTGTCTATAATAAAATAGGGTTATGGGGGGTCGTAGTTCGAAAACTTATTTTGAGTTACCCAAACAAACTTACATGCCACACCAGATGGCACGTTTGTATACTCCAGAATTAGATTAACAAACACCCCGAATGCTTTTAGGAACTTGTGTAAATTACATGGAATTAGGTGAATGGATTTAGAGCCCTGAGGCCACCCAAACTGTACACGCTGCTCAGGAGATGGAGTTCGATTCGCTGTACCGGTTAAATTGGTACGTCCATGGAGACATGTAAAGTTGACGCATATACTTTTTCTTCAGGTTGTACACTTTGAAACCTGTTGAGTAGCCTTCTTGCTCTGGTGCAGTCTTTAAAGCTAAAAAAAGAGGCAAAGATATCCCTGTTATAGGCCGTCAAGGCCCATAGGGTTGTGAGACGTCGAGGCTCCCACATTTTCTAGACCATCGGCTCACAGATGGCGGTGAGGTTCTCAACTTTACGCGCCGGCCGCCCCTTTACCCCCAGGAAGATTCCTGATACTCATTTCTGTTAGAAGTCGAGTCGACCCCAGGGCTATAATGCGGCTGGAGGGATTAGGTCAATTGAAAAATCCACCTCATCGGGACTCGAACCTGCCACCTTCCGGCTTGTAGCATAATGCCTCAACCAACTACGCTACCGCGTGGCCCCTGGTGCAGTCTGGTAGAATTAACGTGTATTGAAATTAGAAGGCGTGCCCATTGTGATCCCTTACACACAAATAATGTAACATTGAGATGAAAGCCCTGAAAGTACGCAGTTTGCGAGTTACCATAGCAGTGAATAGTCGAATCTCAAGAAATTGCATGAACATTAGCTGTATGGTAGGTCACGAACGAGCGAGCAATATTTTGTTCTAGTCGTATCTGTTCTGTGAATGTTGGTAATAATTGTATTTGCGTATGTGAAGTCCGTGAAACCGCGATAGCTCAGTCGGTATTGCAACTGGCTACGAGCTGAACGAGCGAGGGGTCGGGGTTTGAATCCTGGTAAGAATTTTCTCTTCTCCACGTCCAGACCGGCTCTGGGGTCCACTTAACCTCCTACCCAGTGGGTACCAGGGGCTCGTTCTCCGGTAATAAAGCGTGAAGCTGACCACTCACCTCCAACTAGTGCCGAGATCAAGAAAATGTGGTTCTATACATCCATTCCCCCATACGCCTTCATGGCGTAGTGCCTAATTAGTTAAGCACAGGGAGTCTACCTTTATGTGAAGTAGAGTATGATATATAAAGGAGACAGTTTACGATTGAGTATTTGTGCGTGTTATTCATGGGAGATGGCGTTAGAGTTCGACCTCGACGTATTGTTGCGTAACATGTAGGATTTGAAAGGAATACGGGAGACATGAAGGGGAGTTAATAATACGGAGGCTTAAATAACACGTGGCTATATTTCCAGACGGATTCCCAACGGCTGTCATAGTTTATACATAAATACACGTACCAGACTGCACGGAGTCACGTCTCACAAGATGGTAACTCTTCATAGTCAGTGTTATGAGAACTTCGAACCTGACGATTGACGCACTTGATCCCTCCAGCATGTTCAGTGTCGCTGGAAATTCAAATGAACCAATTTCCTCCCCCCCCCCCCCCCCAAATTTCTTGTCTCACATTTTAGTGTCTAGTTTCCCCATTGTGAGCCGGAATGCAGGAATGTCCTTCGCGTTTATAAAAGTTGTCACACGAGATGAAACCGCACTTTTACCTCTGTGACGTTTCCTTTTGTCCGAATGATGTCTTCCCCACTCCTGACACGAGTTACTCTCGGCTCTTTGGTTTCTTTGTGTCCGTTCCTTCACGGAACTTCTCCCTTTCCACTCTCCCCGTCACAGAATATCGGAATTATGTTTCCGGCCTACGGTTCCATGTTTACGTTTCGCCTTGCGATGAAATGCAGTTTCAGACATTTCTTTCATATCATTCAGGATGTTATTAGTTGGTTATTTGACGACGCTGCCAGTATCGCATTACTATATAACGTCGAATGGTAGTACGGGCGCTAGGGCGGTGCGGACTGGATTCATCTGGCTCATGACAGGGACACAATAATGTACCTCTGGGTTCTATAACATGTTGGGAAATTCCGTAGTAAATTAACGACCGTTTGGTTTCCCAAGAAGGTCTTGTCTCCATGGAGTTAGTGTTTACTTGAAAACATATGTTTAGTCTTGATTCTAAATTATCGCCTTTATAAAAACGTGCAGAGTAGCGACTCCGGTCTAGAAAAAGCGAGATTAAAGGCCGTGGGAATCCGTTGCGCTGACCACGCGACACCCTCTATCCGCTAAAGTTGGCACTAACTTCGCCGACAAGCAGCGGTCGCTCGGTCGGTATAGTTCGCTTGCGGACTAAAGGCCACGGAGTTTGTTTTAATAAATATTCCAAGTTCAAGGAAACGCTGAACTTCGTAACTGTACAGCTTATGGTTGAGAAGACTGGGCGTGCAACATTCCGCGCAAGATAAACTGTGGGAAGTTTTGCAGGGATCGATTGCTTGTAGACCAGTTACAGTAGTAATTCCGTTGTTGTTCACTTGGCAGGCTTTATCATAAACTTTAATTTACTTCGAATTTATAATTCTAACATTTCCGAATTTCCCTGAAGTTGATAATTGCTTCTGGCTTCTAAAGGCGTGTAGTTCGGAGAGAACCAAGTTTCGGAGGAACTTATCCTCAAGGTTGAGTCGCCTGTTTATTCTGGTTTCGTACTCTGCATAGTCTTCCGTCTCGAAGATGGAGGCGATATGTTGGTCCGAAACGTCATTACTGTCTCCGAACTACATGGCTTTATACCCCAGCTAGCCACCGTCATGATAAGCTCAAATCCTGTAGCATTCTTTGCACCTGTGTTTTATTTCTGATTAATGTTATGTGCTCGGGAAAGTTATTTCATGCCTCCAAATTAAGTTGTTCGACAAAGTTGGCAGACGTGTTAGTAAGGGTTTAACTCTGCCAGATCAACAAACCGAACACCTCGGTTAAGAACTAGAAGCTTCCGCACCTTCCCCTAGGACCCAACTAAGAAACTTGGGCCCCCCAAAAGACTGAAAACTTCCCCGTGCTGCGTCATCGTAGACGTTTCCAAGTTACGGTTTAAAGGATCCTCCGGCTTCAATCCGAGTTACGTACTCCCCCCTTTCGTAAATTTCCTTTTCCCGGTGACCAAAAGCAACCACCAACACTTTCTCCCCTTCTGCCTTGGTTACGCTGGTATTTGATAACTGTTCCCCTCAGTGCCGCTTTCTTCCCCTGCTCTGCTTACGTAATTCCGACGGCACGCAGATAGGGCAAAGGGCTTTGAAGGGGCGAAGCCCGGTGGCTGTTTTGTTGAATACACACACAGCTGTGCGTTTTGCCCGCAGGTAACCGCAATATATTGGCCCGCAGCGCCGTAAACAGAGTTGGTAGGGAGTCGCAGAAAACCTGAGATTAGCAGCAGCCGACCGGCGTTGGCAGTTGTAATCTCGTTCCCAGCTCGTGTACAGCTACAAATTGATTACAAGCTGGAGCGAAAGCCAGCAACAGAAAAGAATTATTGTTATTATTGGGGGTGGGGAGGGCCGTGCTCAGTTCTGGGTTGAGCGGGAGGATTAACACAGCATCAGTCCAGTTTATGTTGTTTAAAGAAATTTTGGTATTCATTGTAAACCACTTATAGTCCGACTGTTTAGACCTGGTCGCTGAGATAAGGGTTATGAGGTATGTGTGAATTATTGAAGGGTTTTACTTACAGTGCATGACTTTCCCTCTAGAAATCTTGTTACAGCCGGTAACTCGCAACGCAGAGGCCACGTGTAGAAACACGGCCTTTACCAACATTATGCTGGGAATTCTGTTGTCTGAGGTGCGGCACTCGCAGTTCGAATCCCGGTAGGATCAAGAATTTTCTCCACGTCGTCCAGACCGCCTCTGGGGCCCACCCAGTCTTCTATCCAATTGATACCGGGGGTAAAGTGGCCGAGGCGTAAAGCTGACCACTCACATCCACCTATTGCCGAGGTTACGAAAAATTTGGATCTATACCACCACTCCTCCATACGCCTTCATGGCGTAGTGCTTAATTTGTTAAGCACAGAAACAACTTTTTTCTGTCATCTGCTCTAACATTAAAAATACATACTACCTCTCCAATTTGCCCGCAGAATTGTATTTATATATTTCGTACGAGTCTCACAATAAGCATCGATTATTTCCCCAAAGAGCATTACCTGGTTGGTCTTTGTTGTGTTTTCTGTGAGGTAGGAGCCAGTCTTGATGGGCTTCAGATATGGGAGAGTTGAAGTACAGTGGCTGCAACGTGTACCACGTGCTGTACCATTAAAAATCTTTTGCCCACAGTATAATTGTTAAATAAACAGGTTTAACCGATTTTTTGGCGGCGTCGAAATGTTTTTCCTATGAGGTACGAACTGAAGTATTAAATAGGTTTCCCTGAACTTTACGCTTTAGATGGCTATCCTTGTTATGTTCTGCCTTGCTTCTTAGTGGGATTAAGTAAGATTCATGAAATTGATTGGTGCTGTCAAGAATGTCACCATATCATCGCGGTCTGATATATGGGCAGCGTGGGATAATATCCATTAGTGCTTTGGATAGGCGTGACACTTATACGTATTTCCTAAGTCCATCGACAGTCAGGTGACCGCAGTTAATTCTCACCAGCTCACAAACATCCGCTCGATTATAAGGCTTGGTGACATGTTTTGAGCATTCGGTGCAATAGTGCTCCTCCTTGTGGGTAGTGGAAACGGTACGCGCCCTTCCAGATCCTTTAAAAGGAGGTAAAGCTACCCCTGTAACAGGCCGTGGAGGTCCATATGGTTGTGAGACGTGGAGGCTCCCTCATTTTCTAGACAATCAGGATGTCATCCTTACGCGCCGGCCGCCCTTTACCCCCAGGAAGATTCCTGGTACTCATTTCTGTTAGAGGCTGAATCAACCACATGGCCACAGTGCGGCTGGAAAGATAGGTCAATTGAAAAATGGAGTGACCTCATTGGGAATCGAACCTGTGATCTTCTGGCTCGTAGCATAGTGCCTCAATCAACTACACTACCGCGTGTCATATAACGTCATATAATTCGAACAGTGTAAGAACTCTTTTTAGTCAGAGGCCCCCCCCTCGTGTGAATAAATGGTTGAGCCCCCCACATTCCTATGTGATGTAGTGACTTCAGAAAATAAACAGTAATGAATTTTTCGGCTTCTCTCCGTAAACGTTGCATAGCTCGCACTTTGAGAGACGTTGAAATGAACCATAAATAAATGAGAGTAAAGTATGAAACCATTTACCCCTTCGGAAGCCGAAATTATGTGCCCTGTTCTATATTTACTGTCGGGTCCGGAGCCCGTAATGCAGGCCAAGAGGCTGTCAGAGGGCTGTGCTGCTTAATGCCACCTAAAGGCTATAGGACAGGAGTACCAACATTGCTTCTGACAGGTCTTTAATTAAATATCTAGTGGGCCGTGCTTTCACGTTCCTTTGACATGAGTGGAAGCAAGTCCGATTCCCACCACCAGCCTCACTTGTAACCTGCAGCTTGACCCCTGTGCTAAGTTTCCAGTGATGACCCATAGCTCACTGGATGGCGTCGTGCCAGAATTGTCTGGACACTCCAGGACTCGCGTCGTCCACACCATCCCCTTACCCGGCGTGACCTCGACCCAATCGGTATGTTGTCCCGGGCCCTCGAGTCACACCGTCAGCGGATAGTGCAGTATCAACGCGTTGAGATACAGTCCGTGTTGTTATGCCTGGCCGCCCTCAGCAGATGCGCATGGGTTAGTGACAGTCCCTCCAACATTGTCACTTCTTGTCACGCGCAACCCTGAGCTCCTATATTTGGGAGCACGCTTTATTTATTTATTTATTTATTTATTTTGTTTTCAGTTTGTTATTTCTTCTTTAGTATTGCCTGTATTTCATTGTGGGAGTCGAACTTTGTCTCTGTCATTAGGGGAACAACATTGACCGTCTTCGAGAACGGGCTGTTGAGAAGAATATTTGGACAGAACACGGGGGAAATATACAGGGGATGGACAAAAATGTGGAAACACCCAGCAAAAAACACATTACCGTGACTAATATGGTGTAGGACAACCTCTGGCTTGCAGAAGTGCTTGCACTCTCCTTGGAATGGATAAATAGAGGTCCTGTATGATTTGCAAGGGAATCTTGTACCATTCGTCTGAAAAACATTGGCAAGTTCTGTTATCGATGATGGAGGTGGATAGCGCGCACGCAGATTGCTCTCCAAAACAGACCACAAAGGCTCAATAATATTGATATCTGGCGATTGTGGAGGCCATGGCAGACGTGACACTTCATCTTCGTTCTCAGGAAACCAGTCCTGGATGATGTGAGCTGTGTGAACACGGGCATTGTCGTCTTGGTAAATGGCATCACCATTGAGGAATAAAGTTTGCACCATGGGATGGACATGGTCACCCAAAATGGTCACATAGTCGTTGGCAGTGACGTGACGTTGCAGGGTAATGATGGGTCCGACAGAATACCACGATATGGCTGCTCATACCATGATCGAACCCCCGCC
>NW_019728513.1:67599-71846 GCF_002891405.2 Cryptotermes secundus | reverse complement strand
ATCCCTGTAACAGGCCGTGAAGGCCCATAGGGTTGTGAGACGTTGAGGCTCCCACACTATCTAGACAATCGGCTCAAAGATGGCGGTAAGGTTGTCATTCTTACGCGCCGGCCGCGCTTTACTCCCCAGGAAAATTATTTAATTAATTCCTGGTACTCATTTCTGTTAGAGGCTGATTCGACCCCAGTGCCATAGTGCGGCTGGAAGGATTAGGTAAATTTAAAAGATCCAGGGAAGATGATAATGCTTACATTTAAACTTGATAATTTATTTATTTATTTATTTATTTAAGGGTCAGGTAACATTTAGAAGGCATGGGAGTGAAGAAGTGTGCTACACAATTTGGGAGAGGAAGGGGAGCACTAGGAAGTCCTAAATGTAGATGACAGACCAATGTTGAAGTGGAGTAGAGTAAATATATGGGTTTCATCTGGCTCAGAATTTTGAGCGGGGTCTTGTGAACACGGTAATGAACCTTAGGGTTCTATAAAATTCTCGGAATTGCTTACGTAGCCCAGAAACTATTAGCTTCTCAAGAGGAACCCGGTTCCGTGGTGTTGGGTGTTTGTTTGCCAGAAGTGTACCATGGAAGAGCTTGCTGTATGCAAAACATGGCGCTGTTCATAGCTTTTTTTTGGTCGTTCCCAGATTCGCAAAATAAACGCCTCAATACACTTCTTCTGTAGGATCAGAAAGCCCGTTTACCTTTGTATAACACAAGCTATAGACCTGTAACGTCATCTTGCCCCCTTCATTGATTATTGCTTAGCACACAAACGGTGGCTTATATCAATGCAGAATATGGGAGATACATAGATGCAGAGGAAGGCTTTAAACTCCAGGATGAAACACTTTATTCTCCGCTTTCGTGTAATACCAAGAAAGTAGAGTGTATTGTATCTCTTTCCTTAGATGTGGAGGGCAGGTTTTGAAAAAGCAGACTATGTTGCTGAAAGTTCTGGATTAAGCCGTGCTTACAGATCTGTCAGAGAGGAGGGGGTTCTCACCTCAGTGTTTCGCTTCAATCCTTTGTGACGTGATGTGATACTAAGAGTTCCTTCGGTTTTCCTTCCTAATTCCCATTTAACTATTGTTTCATAGCTATCACTGCCCCCTGAGCTGTGCACTAGCCCTTACCGGTCGGCACGTTTGCCATGTTCTCGGGTTTACAGTTTGGGGACTTCATTTCTTTCTCGGTACTTGCTTCGTTACGGAGTAAGATAGTTAAGATGACAGCTTCTGAACTAGTATCTGACAAACTAACTAACGAACTCGGCGGAACAGAGCCAGTGTTTATTTACTCAAGAAACACCCCTTCGAAGTGATTCGATTGCAGAGAGTTGTTGACGGGCAGAATTTCAGGTTCTCCCTGTGATTGTGGAGATGACTCTCTTCTGCTGCGTAACACCGTGTATTTTGATGGATAGGTACCAACATTCCAAAGGAATCTGCTGCCCCCATCTTCAGACCGCAGGATCCTACCAGGTATTAGTGTCTTTGAGACCTGTCCATCTAACCGCACTGCCTCACATCACAGAAGGCAGTAATTAGTATTGTCACGTGATCGAGTGACTAGACGGGGTTTGGATTAGTAACCGCATTTATTGGACATTTTAACACACAACTCGTGACTACACTTTGCAAATCACTGTAGTACTAAGCCTAGTGTTCTCAGTCACGGTCTTCACTGTTCTGTTTGGTAACGGCTTCTAACAGTGGACGTTCCTCTGCTTCCGGGCTCACGTCCTCGCAGGCTGACGGCCATCTCACGCCAACCTCCTACTCTTCTAACTGCCGTCTCGGGACTCTCTCGTAATGGTAGCTGGTCCTCGTTATATAGCCTCGGCACGGACCGCAAAGAAAACCTCTATTATGGCGTGTTCTCTCGTTGCGGGGGAAACTTGTCTCCGGAGCCATTCCATAGCAACGACTGTTGTACTCTCGCCTGTTTACACAGCTGTTACTTGGCACTGGGTCTACATGCCACAGTAAAGTAACGTTCCATAAAAGGCGGACAGTTTCTTGTGTACTGTTAGCTTGTCAGTATGTCTCTGCTCCATGGTGCTTATGTTTCCGAAATAAAATTTTTGTCTGATTGCTTTTATTCGGAAACATTTCTGTCAGGGACAAGTTTTATTGTCTGAGTCACCCCTTACCAGTAATGTGTTGTTGGTGAGGTTTGGTCCCGCCCTGTATTGTGGGCTCTGGTGTGTATATATGTTTACATAACCACTCAGGAAAATTGAACTGGTCCGGTGTGGAGTGCGGGCGCCATCTTGTTAGCAAATTAAAGAAACAGAGTAGCAGGTGTGAAGTAGGCCTATTCTGCACATTTGGGGTGGAGGTGGGGATGGGGGGTGGGAGAGTGGTCACCAATTGACTAGTTCCTGCGAGAACGAACACTAAAGACCGTGGGTTTTGAAATTGTAGTTCGAGACCCTACCTGGGGTCGCGACTCACTGTGAGATCGGTCAGTAAGATTTGATGGCGGTATTTAACATTTGTCAGTCACATTTTACAAATGGATTAACTACTTATAAAAAAAGACCCGCTGCCCGGATGTCCTGCACAGAAACACCTGCCGTATCCAGTTCGCTTCTGTTTTCGGCCCCTGGACTCAGATGTTGAGCATGTTTGGCAGTCTTGCTTCAGAAGAACAATTTCCCAGCGAGGGGCGAGTACCAAGTTACGAAGCAGTAAAATAATGAAAGCTGCCGTTGCCAGTGATTTACCGAGAAACCCACATCAGTATACACGATATGTTAGGAGAGTCCCACGTCACTCTAGAAGACATGTAAGTAGCGCTTAATTGAAGTCCTTTGCCACGTCCTGAAGATGGTTACACAGCGATATTTGTTAACTCGCGTCACCTCTGACGCATCCGACGTAGTTTTATGCAACCCTCATCTCATCCTCGCAGCGCGTGAGGCCGCCCAACACTCAGAGATGTGAAATCTGTTTATTTGGACGATCTTGGTAAGAGTCATGTAGGAGTGCTATTCTGATAATGTATCCATGTCTCAGGTTACTTTGTGCTCTCTGGGGGATAAGCATGGACCCTGCGCAGTTGGAGGATCTGGTGTCTGTCCGTCTGTTCGTCTGGAGGAAAGTGCGCGGTTTGAATTTCTTCCCAGAACCCATTTTAGTAACATCAGTAGTTAGTCGCTCATCTGAACAAGAAGTTTCCTGCCTTCTATGCAACCCGCAGGTTCATTACCTTTTTTCACAATAGCACAGTCTTTCTTGAGAAGCTAGTAGTTGCTCTGCTACCCAAGAAATTCTCCGCCATTTATGGAAATTGAAGGTTTATTACCATGTTCTCAATAACTCGCTTTATCTAATTCCATGGAACAGAGTCTGTTTTGAGAAACTAGTAGTCGCATAGTTGGTCAAGAAATTCCCCGTTTATTACAAAACCCAAATGTTCGTTACCATGCTCACAAGAGCATATACTTCTGATACAGTATGCAGCCTGTCGTAACATGCTGTATTTTACGTTAACTTCAGTCCCAGCCCAAACTGGAGGATCACCCATTGCTGGCTGCCCGCGAATGCTTATATAGTATAAGTGCAGACACATTGCATGCCTGGAGCATTTGCCATCAACAGCCTGAATATTTGCCGTGGGACCGAATTGATAGGAAATCTGAAGATATCTGGTTCTCTTCTGGATCTGAACCCAGTATATTCGAAGTAACCGGCGATATGGCCGTGTACAGTTAATCATCACTACGTAATTTTATTATGGCGAACATTACACCGCGAAGTTCACGCCGCTACCTGAAGCCGAACAGAGCAAAACGTAATTGCAGACATACAGTCCTGCCAGACTTTTGTAATGGATCATCAAAAAGTAACACACAGCTGCGGACTGAACCATTAAATCTCGCGTTAAAGCTTGTGTTGCATTTGTACAGTGAGTGTTAATAGTTTGTGAACGCCGCACACAATTTTCTCTCGGGGCGTTATTCATAATAAACTCTGATATATGATTGTCTTTGTGTCAGTACATATATTCTTGTCACGTTATGACACCAAGGCCGTTTAAGCCCTTACTGATGGCATAGGCAGGTCTGTTGAACTCTTTAAAGACTCCAGTCTAGTATAATAAATTGCTGCTGGCTTTTGCCAGCACAGTCGTTCTTTGTTTCGTGTCCCGTCGGGACCCATGGCCATATTTTTGTTCTTTCCAGACTTTTACGTGTTTGAAAGGGTCCTCTTTTTCAAAGGCAAAGGGGTGGGGGGGT
>NW_019728513.1:53102-67452 GCF_002891405.2 Cryptotermes secundus | reverse complement strand
TTTAGGGAAACACTCGCTGTTTATTGTGAGAACCATACGGAACACACAAATAATATAGAGATTCAGTTCGTACCTCACAGGAAACACATTACATCATCACTAGAAAGCCCAACCGGTTAATGCTGTTTAGGGAAACAGTCGCTGTTTATTGTGAGAACCATACGGAACACACAAATAATATAGAGATTCAGTTCGTACCTCACAGGAAACTCATTACGTGTCCGCTACAAAGACTAACGCCGTTTATTGAAGAATCTCTGATGGAGAATTGAGGTTCTCACGTCAGTGAGCATTAAGCCTGTCGTGTTCAGGGATGTGACGCCCTATACTTTGTTGGATACCAACGTTTCGGATGAAGCTGATGCTTTCATCTTCAGGATAAGAGACTCTCGTATCCTGTAGATGGATGCAGATAGTTTTGGACTGGCAGATGAGTACCAACGTTTCGGATAAGGCTGCTGCTTCCATCTAAGGATGGAAGTGTCTCATATCCTGAAGATGAAGATAACAAGTTCTCCAAAAATGTTTGTACCTATCTGCCACCGCCATGACACAGAAGGCCACAGTCTGAAGCAGTTGGAATGTATTGCGAATCTGTTTGCATGCAAGATGTATGCCAGCGCGGAGATGAAGATGGATTGAAGCCACCGATTCACAATGCACAGAGATAGAGAGGGTTATGAGAGTGCTTTGTTCTGTTGAACGCTGTTTGTAGAATGTAGCATCGAACTGGGGGGAACATTGATATGCATGCATAGGAAAGGATTAGAAAGGAAACGGTTGTGGCCTGATCGAGCCACTGTACTGGTATATACGCGGAGGAACTGAGGATACTCACGGAAAACCTCAGTGTTGTGGGGATCTTGACGGAGATTCGGACCAAGCACACCCCGAAAATAGATCTAGAGCTTTACGCTGTGCTAACGTGTTCGGTTTTATCATGTGATTTCTCGAAGCCGCAGCAAATGCAAATGAGCTGATGTTATTAATGGGTTGAAAGCGAAAGGAGGGAGAGTGTAAGGCCGCACTGGGTTTGAGGGTGTCACGTCGGGGCTACCGTCTGGATAGTGACGCTGTGTAGCCTGGCAGAAGGTTTCTCGCATTTGGGGAGAAACTGCTTTCGTCATCATGATGAGTATGCGAAGCAAGCAGTTACCTTAACGACCATCAAAATGTAGGCAGTACGTTCCTCCGAAACGTCGGTAAACTACCAGAACACAAGACGTCACATCGCAGAAGATTGTTCTCGTTATAGTCACTGCCATGAGAAATTGAGGTGTCAGTGGAACTAGACGCAGTATTCTAGGGAGGGTTCAATGCCAGGCAGAAGGAAATGTTTCGCAAAGATTTTATGATTATGTTACGATGCAGTTTTCAGTGGGATGGTTTGGCGGTATCACTGTAAACACATCTGACAGGCGCTCAGTTCGACTCTCGGCCCGGGGCACGGGCTGCACTGAATGAGGTTCTTCGTGAGTTTACTCAGGCCTTCCAGGCAAATGTCGTGTTAATCCCTGGATTATGCTATATCTGTTTCCTTTCCAATCGTCTGTAACCCTCCACCCTACAGCTATCCTACCAGTTGATGTTTTGTAGTTCGGATGCTTACAGATTCGCAAAAGTAAACTTGTCCCTGTACTTAGCTGATTAAGCACTACGCCATGAAGGCGTAGGTGGGAGTGGATGTATAGATCCACATTTTCTTGATCTCGGCGCTAGTTGCAGGTGAGTGGTCAGCTTCACGCCCCTGCCGCTTGACCCCCGGGGAAAGAGCCGCCGGTACCCATTTGATAGGAGGTTGGGTGGATCCCAGAGCCGGTCTGGAAGACGTGGAGAAGTGAAAATTCTTGAACCTACCGGGACTCGAACTATGGCCTCTCGGTCGTCCAGCTTGTAGCCAGCCGCAATACCGAATGCATTAATACGTAAATTTCAAATTATAAGCTAAATGGTAGGTTATTTCAGTTTTGATTGGAATGGAATGAAAAATGAAAGATATTTGCGGCTTTGATATTTGTATAGTACCTTGGCGGATTAAGCCGCCTGTGCTGTGCCATTCTGAATTCATTATGAAATTATGAATCTTACAGACAGTCGGTAGGACTCCTTGGACGGGGCATCAACCCTGTCGCAACAGGACAGCGCAAACACAGAAATAAACTGAAGCAGACATCCATTTCTCTAATCGGATTCGAACCCACGATCCCAGTGTTTGAGTGAACATTTCGTGCCTCACTGTGGTCTGTAATTGCACTTGTAAAACCGTGAAATTGTTCCGTGAATATCAGTACAGCGTAGGCACTTAATTCACGTCCATGGATCTCTTTGTGTCTCTGTAAATAACTTTGTTTTAGTAAAACACTGTAGTCGGACAGGCTGCAGTTATCGTTCCAAAAGCGCCACCATTGAGTGGGGCCCGCGGCTCCGTAACTCCACCGCTATCGGTCTCCACACTGACCACAGTGTGGGGCTCCATTTTGCATTTCATACACAGGTCAATTCTGCCTGGACTGAATGAAAGGGCAGACTCTTCTGTCTTCTTCGGTCCTGTAGGCTGGGCAGTGTGATTTGTTTTGTGTGTAACGCCTATGCTCGTGTTGTGGCACGTCATCAAACAACTCAAATCCAGTTATTGTCCTGATACATTCTGTGTTGTGTTGATGAGAATATTGGACCCAAGAGCGGAGAAGTTACAGGAGGTTGGAGAAAACTGCATAATGAGGAGCTCCATAACTTTGCCCTTCTTCAAGTATAATTAGAATGATCAGGTCACGGAGGATGAGATGGACAGAGCATGTAGTACACATGGCCAGAAGAGGAATGCTTATAAGGTTTTGGTGGGAAAGCCAGAAGAACGGGAAGATAATCTTAAGATGGATCTTAGCGTAATGAGATGGTGTGCTATGGACTTAATTCATCTGACTGAGGATAGGGACCAGTGTAAGGCTTTTGTGAATACGGTAATGAACATTCGGATTTCATAAAATGTTTGGGAAATTCTTAAGTACCTGAGCGAGTGGCCACTTCTCAAGAAGGACTTAGGGTCGAGGAGTTAGTTTGTTACCTGTTTTTGCCCCCGTGTTGCAAGAAGCATTAGTATAAACCCATTGATAATTAATTTGTTACATGAGCTTTCTGACTAATAATTTTCCCTGCTTTCTCCCGTATTCCTTTCCAGTCTTATATGTTATCGAATGATACGTCGAGGCCGACATTTAAGGCCATATGCAACGAATGGGTTGTAAACTGTGTAATTTATATAGTATGCTTTACTTCACGTATCCGCATCAAATGTTATCAGTAACCACACAATAGACACGATACACTGAAAAAGACTTCTCGCCTGTTTTTGACGCACTACATAATTTACGTTCATGCACACAATTCAATGCTGTAATCCCCTTAAGTCGAGTAATGTCTAATAAACCTGATGCATGAAAGTAAAGGGTGAAGTTGTCCCTGTGCTTAATTAGTTAACCAGTTAAGCAGCATGCCATGAAGACATGGGAGAGTGTAGGTATCAGTTTCACGCCCCGTCCACTTTACATCTAGGCATAGAGCTCGTGGTACCACTGCGTAGGACGCTGGGTGGGCCACAGAGTAGAGAAAAAATCTTTTGTCTTTGGCGGCAATCGAACACCGACCGTCCGGCCTGTCATTTTACCGACTGAGCGATCGCGACTCATAAATCCCATGCTTGATGCACAGAAGCACGTGGCGCTGAGGCGAATATAGACACAGGTGACCCGCGGTACGAGATGTAATGGCGCGGCTTGGTTCGCGGTCCCGTTTATCTTCATGTAAATGTGGCATTCCTGTGGGAACACAATTTTGTTCCATTCTGCATATTCTTGGGCCGTCACCGACGGACGGAATGCGGCATATCCGATCTTTCGCCCCTGCCGTTGGCTTCTGCAGGAAGCTACGTTGTTATTTAAAACGGACTTTTATGTTGCAGTTCCATTTACCGAATTGAAGTTGAAGAAGCATCAGGTGCAGTACGAAGAGGGTAGGGGAGCCGTTAGGGGTTGTTTCCGGCGCCCTCTTTGCCCAGATCAATGTTCTGTACGGTGTCATTAAGAAATGTTTAGTAATTTTGTTTTGTGATGCGGAAGGTACTTAAGGGATGCGAAACAGTGATTTCTCGCCTTTAAGTATTCCAATCGTATCTGTGAACTCGGATATAAAGGGTTTGCCCTCTCCACAGAACATAAAACTCTTATTTCGCAGATCGTGCTAGCCGGCGCCCCCGTTCCCTAGGCTACAAGGTAGACGTTCTCCTCCCATGCACGCCTGGAAATGCGCTCCTCTGCTTCGTATATCCGCTATTGCGGTTTCATTACAGGTCGGTCGCCCTTTGAAGCCTCAAAAACAGAAGAGAACAGAAAGAAAGTGGGGAGGTGGTGAGAGACAACATTTGGGGAGGGGGTGGGAGAGTAAGAAACTATGTTTCTGGGTTTGAAGGTTCCCAGGCAGTGCCCGTTCATCCTTCTGGTAGAGGTAATGCATATGCTCGGAATTCATTTTTATGTGACGCTGGAAGAGCTGCATTACAGTGAAATCTGAAGTTACCATTTGGGGGTGCATGAGATGCAAGCAGTGCAATGTGGAGTCTGGGTACCAACTCAGCATTTGCTCGAGGACCGAGGAAAACCTTGGTTGAGTTGGCAGATTGCAGGACCTTCCGGATGCAGACTGACTTTGTAGCCAGCAGTACGGCATTAAGTACTCGAACCCAAACTGAAACATAAAGTTCATCTGAATGATATAAATTTCAGTTTGTGCCTGATATAAACCACGAACCCCTTAGACGGTCAAGATTAGAGAGTCTCACGGCGATGTTGCGCCGTGAAGTTTGGTAGATCATTACCAGCGTTAAGGAGGAACCTTTTGCCTCCATGTTTAGACGTCTACCCTGACTTTGATAAAATAAAACGAAGTAAGCTTATGCGATCTCCATGCTGTCTGTATGTCTTTGTATCTGTGCACCCTCCCCATGAACCTTTTGGATACCCGAACCAATTTTTATGAAACTTGGTATGTATATGATGGTACCTGAGCCCATCACAATGGCGTACTTCATAAATCCCTCCCATCAGTCTGTGTATCTATATCCCCTGTTGCTAGGCAGCAACTCGGTAAAAATCCACCTACCGTTGCTAGGCAACGGCTTGGTAAAAACGTTATTGTGGCAACAGTACACGCAACAATAGAAGAATTGTTGGACTTGTTATCTGTGCGGTCCGTGTCGTATCAAGGCGAAGTAAGCGATTAGTTTTACCCAGAACTTATTTTAATGCTTTGCATTAAGCAGCGCTCTTATTGACAAATATGAAAATATGTTACATAAATCCGTCTTACACTAAGTATTTTCTGTTTGGAATTGAGTGAGACTCCCTTGGCACTGCGGCCACAGATGGGCATAGTGTATGGGTCCAGGATGATGGATGAGGGAAATAGTGTATTTGATGGAAGCATAATTGGCAGGGGAAATGAAAAGACTTGGAAAAACCAGCCCCATTGCTAGTTTGTTCACCACAGAGCTTATATAATGTTATCAGAAGTTGAACCCAGGTCTGTAAAATACGAAGCCAGCCTCTAACGGTCTTAGCTAATCAACTCTTTAAAGCCCAGTGGTTACAATGTGTACCAACCGCTTTAACATTAAAAACTCTACATTCTGCCCGCAGAGTGTATTTGTATGTTCCGTATGGTTTTCACAATAAATAGCGACTGTTTCCCTAAACAGCATTAACTGGTTGGGCTTTGTAGCGAGTCTTAATATCTTTCCTGTGAGGCGGACTGTATTTCTGTGTTCCGTATGGCTCTCAGAATAAATAGCGACTGTTTCCCTAAACATCATTAACCGGTTGGTCTCTGTTGCGAGTCATAATATCTTTCCTGTGAGGCGGACTGTATTTGTGTGTTCCATATGGCTCTCACAATAAATAGCGACTGTTTCCCTAAACAGCGTTAACCGGTTGGGCTGTGTAGCGGAGACGTAATGTGTTTCCTGTGAGGTATGTCTGAATTTGTATGTATTTGGAAAAAGTTCAGTGTTTAAAGTGTTAATATGGTCGTTTAGATATGGAAATATGCAATAATTTCAAACCTTCCAGCCTACTTTGTGAATACTGAGGTACTGAATAGATCATAATATTGTATTACGAGATGTATGTTGCAATTTAAATTCCCAGTAACTTGTGTATTCAAATGTAATTATATAGATGAAAGGTGTCATTAGCTGTTCCAAGAATTTCTTGCCATTGGAATGACTGCGACAGTGAACCTCTGTGTATCAGTTCAGCGAGGCTGAAACAATACCTAGAGAGTCGGCCTGATGCGTAGCGGGTCTGACTTGAATACGTAATGCACCTAAATCCGGGGAGGCTTATGGCAGGGATGCCCAAACTACAACTGTAGGTCGCCTACCCTGATACAGGTATAAGCCTCCATGATTTGATGTCCCTAGAGCTTAATACAAATGGGCCATTAAATTATTTGTTGTGAAGAACAAAAATCGGTAATGTATGGATCTGTCGTTTATCGTACTGTATAAGTACTAAGTAATTGGTAAAACTATCCCTGTAACAGGCCGTGGAGGCCCATAGGGTTGTGGGGCGTCGAGACTCACACATTTTCTCTAGACATTCCGCTCACAGATGGCGGTAAGGTTGTCAGCCTTACGCGCTGGTCGCCCTTTGCCCCCTTAGGAAGATTCCTGGTACTCATTTCTGTTAGAGGTTGAGTCGACCCCAGGGGGCATAGTGCGGCTGGAAGGATTAGGTCAATTGAAAAAAGTCCAACTCATCGATACTCGAACCCGCGACCTTCCGGCTTGTAGCATAGTGCCTCAACGCTACCGCGTGCCTCCTGTAATAAGTAATAGGTTGATTATTTGTAGACGATCTTTTTTGCTGCTAAGATAATCATAAATATGTTAGGATTTCGAAGTTTTCGTATCTCTTAACAAGTCTTATGCTCTTATAGCAGAAGGGCTGTCTAAATAGAAGTTAGTTGTTGACAAAAGTAATTAGAAATGAATGGATTTTCCCCCGTGCCCTTTGTTAAACCTTCCAGAAGCTATTAATTAGTTCAGTTGTTTCTTAAGTTAATTAACAAGTGCGTTTGAACTGAACAGATGTCTAGTAATTATGAAAAGGTGTATTTTTATGGGGCAATGGTTTTATAATTGGAAAAAAATATTGAAGTTTCTTAGTTTGTTCTCTCTTTCTGCTGCACTTTGTCTCAGAAATGAGCTCTGTAATTGGAAGCGAAAACTAATACGCCTTTTTTTTCCTTGGCACTACAGCCCCAGTGGGCCTAGGCCTACCTCCATGAACTTCTCCGTTCACTTCGGTTTTTCTAGATTTTACACATTCTGTAGGACTCCTTGGGCGGGTGATCAGCTCGTCGCAAGGCCTCTACCTGTACACAAACACAGAAAAACGCACACACACAAACTTAACATTCATGCCCTGAGTGGGATTCGAACCCACGATCCCGGTTTCCAAGCCAGCGAAGACAGTACATGCCTTAGACCGCTCAGCTACCGTGACCGGCATTACGCTTTCTTAGTAGATGGAAATTATGTGCTATGATATTTCAGGTGGACACAGAGCTCGTACTTCGTTGAACATTTACGATATAGAGAGAAACATAGTTTCAAATATAAGTTACTAGTTTGTGAAGTATATTACTTCACTCACAGATGTTCTCTAGTGGATTAATCTGGCTCAACGGGGATGGTTCGCACGCTTTTGTGGTCACGCCGAGGAAGCTCTGCGTTCCATCAGATGTGGAGAATATTTTGACTAAAAGAGATAGTGCCGTGCATTCTTCGTGTTATGCCTAGGTGACTAAAAATTAAATGCCATTTATTTTGAACCGTGTTTTTCGCCAGTCAGTAAAATGGAAACAATGGGAAGTGATCAAAGTTCCTAAAATATGAATAGTATTTAAACCATTTTACGAGGGTCGTACTGAAAGTCATGAGCAACAATTTTTTTGTAAAGTAACATGCTTTATTATTGACAAACCAAATACACCACCTCAATCTACAGACCTTTCGTTATTTTTCCACATAATCGCCACTTCTTTGTACACATTTCTCCCAGCGTTCTGGGAGTTTGAAATTCCCCTTCTGTAAAATTCCGTTCCAGCCATCCGAAGACACTGGATCACTGCTTTCAGAATTGCCTCCCTTGTCTGAAAACGTTGTCCACGCAGCTGATCGTTCACACATCCGAAAAGATGGTAGTCGGAGGGCGCCAGATCAGGGCTATAGGAGGGGTGTGGAAGAACTTCCCACCCCCATCTTTGCAATTGCTTCCAATGTGAGGCGAGCGGCGTGAGGGCGAGTGTTGTCATGCAGGATGATGATGTTTCATCCCGGACGTTTATCGCGCAATGCACGACGGAGCTTGTGCAGCGTCTGGACATAACGAGCAGCATTGATGGTTTGCCCAGGTTCCAGGAATTCGGTCAGAATGAACCCCTCTGCATCCAAGAAGACTGTGCCCATCACCTTCGCAGCTAATGGCACTGTCTTTGCCTTCTGTTTTGATGGAGAATGCAAATGATGCCATTCCATACTCTGCCGTTTCATTTCAGGCTCGAAATGGTGAAACCAGCTTTTGTCACCTGTCACAATACAGAGCAAAAAATCATCGCTTTCATTTCGATATCTCTGCAGCAGTTCTGAGGTGATGGCTTTCCGTTGACCTTTCTGGTCTTCGGTCAATAACCGCGGTACCCAACGAGCACAAATTTTCCTATAGCCCAAGCTTTCAATCATCTCCTGTGCTGCACTGTGCCCTATTCCAAGTTTTCGGGCTGTTGTGACCACAGTCACACGCCTGTCATCTTGAATGATCTCATCCACTCTTTCCTTGTTGCGTTCAGTTGAGGCTGTTCGATGACGACCGCTTTGAGGCTCATATTCGAAGCTGGTGGTCCCATCTTTAAACTGTTTCACTCATCTTCGAACACTGCTCGCGCCCATGCACACACTTCCATAAGCACGCTGAAGTCTCTGGTGAATTTCTGCATCAGGGATTTCCTCTTTCACAAGAAATTCGATGACAACACGCTGGAGAAACGACATATCGTTGTCGGCCATTTTGTTAGGAGTGATACTGGTCACGTGATGCAAGATATTGCCGTCACAAGACACTCAAGGTTAACACAACAGCTGGTTTCACCTACCACCGTACTCTCTTTCGTCTGCTGTTCCCAGGTTGCATGCACAAAAAGTTGCTCATGACTTCCGGTACGACCTACGTAGATTTGAAGTTTTTCACACATGTGACTATGTAAAGTATAGTTACATGTTTATGGCTCCATGATCAATAATAACGGGTTTTGGATTGGATGATTAGATATACCTGTATTAACACATTCTTGTACAGTCACTCGTAATCAACCTTCCGCCGAGGATTTGCTCAATTCTCGTGTTTTGATTCGGTTCTGTACTACTTATATGGTCTCGAGGCCAACCCTTATGAAACATATCCGTTGACCAGCAGTGGAACTATGCGAACCACATAGAAAACACAGCTTCCTCTGTTGTTGTATTTAAATCGCCGTTGCATAGCAACAGAAGTTATCTGATTGTTGCCTGTTTATTCATTGCCGCGGGAATATGCTTACCGAGGCGTTCCCTAGCAGTAGGTCTACATGACACTTTGTAGTCCGGTTTAAGCTCATCGACGTTTCGGATGAACGCATTTCTTCCATCTTCAGTTTCGAAAATGTTTACATAAACTGAGGAAAATGCAAGTAACCAGCTGAGTTCATGCTGCTTGCCTCTTGCACAAGGCTTGGTAACATATCTTTAACCTTGAGTATAGAGGCAGTATGCTCCTCCGAAACGTCTGTAAACCTCTACAGGACTACTACAGATGATAGTAGTTAGGGGTCTTTATCTGAAAACCTGAAGATAAATTAGTACCATTTACTTTCAAGTTTAGACCTTATAGAATTGAGCTGATGTGAGCTACAAAGACGAGATTGTCCCCAGAATAAGAGAAATTTGTTACTCTTTTTTAAGACAAGAATATAGACTTGTGAGCTCGCCATGTTTGTGTGTACTGGTCTACATCCCATTACCTGTTCCACCCGTTTGCCCTTTTTTACCAGACTTGTTATAATTGTAATGCCATCGGAATCCACTCCAACGTCGCGATTTCCAATGTCCTACAATAAATACCGTATTTACGCATGTATAGGCCGCACATTTTTTGCCAAAAATTCAAGAGGAAAACTGGGGTGCGGCTTATATTCGAAATATTCGAAATCACACTTCATTTAAAAAAAATATATTCATAATTAGTAATACAGGGTGTAATACTCCTGAAATAATATTCCAAGAAAATTATTTTTTCTATAATTTCTGTCTGAAAATTGTGCTGCGGCCTATACATGCGTAAATACGGTATTAATTATTGTCGGACGTAGGAACTGAGAAAGGGAACTTTATGAACGCTACTTTTATGGCCTAAAATCATACATATTGATAGTTCTTCAGAGAGCATGCGATTTTGTTGCTAAGTATGTGTGAGTTGTGAAAAACAATATAACACGAGAATTTTCTTTACCTATCTGTCTGTTGGTGGTAACTACTGAGCCGTTGTCGGTATGCGTGTGGAATTTGTTATGGAGAGAGACCATGAACATATTTGCATATCGCGTATGAAATATTGTTCGTGAACCAACAGACACAAACATGGCGGTGGTGCGAAAATTTGAGGTTATATCCGACAGATTTCATGTAGACAGAATTTACTTGAGTAATATGTTCTTAAAGAAGACAAATAGCAGTTACACTTCGATATGAAATGTGTTTCCTGTGAGGTACGGACTGTTTTTAAGTGTTATTTACCATCAGTTTGGTACATACTTCATATGGTTAAGTTCAGTTCTAAGACAACCAGTGAGGAATGTGATTTGCTGTTGGCGCTATTTCGAGCAAGTTTACACTGTGCATTGCTGTCAAGCCACTGAAAGCTCAGGCACTTTGGAAAAACATTAGTCGAGATATGGGAAGCTCTTCAGATTAATTGGAAGAAGACCAAATCTTCCAGACACAGTGTTACGATTGCTTTAGTATGGACATTTGCCAGTTGTGAAGCTACGAAGAATGAGGGGACATTTTTTGTGTGTGGTTCAGGCTGCTGTCTGCGAGTTCATTTGTATGTCTCGGCATTTTTGGGGCGCTTGTTATGATCATGATAATAAATATGATACAGTAATAAGAAACAACGAAAATAAGTAACTATAAACAGTAACAGTAAATAATAACAAGAAGTTCCGGGAAGACCTAGTCGCGTACTTTCCTCTGATACGATGTGAACCGCATAGAAAACAAAAAAATAAGGGGACACACAGTCACACAGATACACCAACGGCAAGGTGATTTTTCAGGCCTCCTTTAATTGTTTCAAAACAAAGGAAAAGAGGTTAAAAAGAGCAACAATAACAATAGTACTGCTATTGCTACTACTGTTACGATGACAACTAGTTTTAGTAATAATTAAACAATAAGAATATCCAAAAGCAGCAGCATCTGAAAGCAACAACACGCAACAAAATTACTCTGGTGTGTAGACCCGTTGCTAGAAAACTACCGCGAAATAAGCAACTATAAAACAGCGGTTACTAGGTAGCAGCCCGTAAAGAACAACAGAAACTGCTTTTTCTTAACCCCCCCCCATGTAGTGTCTCTCTCTACCACCCCCACTTCTTCATTTAAGTGTTCCGTATGGTTCTCACAATAAGTTGCAGTTAGAGGACTTCTGCGGTTCAGTTGTAGCTGAGGCCGAGGACAGTTCGGGAACCCAGAGGAAGGGGAACGTCCGCTGTCCGAAGCCGCTACCAAGCAACAGCTAATGAAGACTTTAACACACCGAGAAAACCTAGTATCTGATAGTGATGTGTAAAGTGTAGTCATTCTGTGTATCACAGTGTACAGTGAATTGAGGCATCAGTCCAAAACCCGTGACAATACTAGCAGTAACAGTACTCCTGCGGCTGCTGCTGCTACTACTACTGATGAGTTGAATATTGACGTAGAGTATATTTTCCATTAAACCCTCCTTATGGTTAAGGTTAGACAGGTTCTGTGTTGACTTGTTAACACGATGTTTGTAAGGATGTTTTGAAGTTCTAAGATGTGGAAGGAAGGAAGAAGTGATGTCAGGACCAGGAAGACAAAATTCCAACTTTACACCGCGTCGTTTCGCAGCGGCAGAAGTTGGAAACTTTTCACGAGTCTCGCAAGCCGAACAATCCATTGGGGAACGCGCGTATTTATATTGTGAACAGTTCCCGCAGTCATTCGGCTTGTATGCGTCAAACTTTTGCCACTCTGCGAATTTGATTTTTATTGGAACTAGACGACAGAAAGTAGAAACAGACAAAAAGAGACGACAGAATGAAGAAGTTAGAAGATATACGTGTTTTTACTCTGCTTTATTGGGCTTCCAGTTCCTCGAGTTAATGAGACGATAGCATAATAATAATCACTTTTGTTTAATTATCTGAGACAGCGTAAGGATTCTGCGAATGAAATGTGTGCTTTGTTTTTCCCTACAACTTTCGCTCGAAACAGTTCTCGCTCCGATAAATACTTGACGAAGTGAGCAGGAAATGCGCGTATAAACAGGAGTATATCTTTATGTAAAAGTGTCCGTTAGTTCTCAAGGAGGATGAGGTGGGCAGGGCATGTAGCACGAATGGGGAGTGGGGGGAATGCATATAGGATATTGGTGGGAAAGCCAGAAGGATGACCGTCATTGGGAAGACCAAGGCGTAGGTGGGTGGACAGTATTAAAATGGATCTCAGAGAGATAAGATGGGATGGTATTGATTGGATTGATCTGGCTGATGATAGGGACCAGTGGAAGGCTGTTATGAACACGGTAATAAACCTTCGGGTTCCATAAAATGATGGGAAATTCTTGAGTAGCTGCAGAATTTGTGACTCCTCAAGAAGGGCTTAGCTCCATGAGTAAGTAAAGTAAGTCAGTCAGATTTGATGAAAGTTTCTTCAGCTATTCTTGTGTTGTTATATAGGGAGCATATGCACGAGCATGGCGCACTTTTGTTCGTTTCATCACAAATACTCCAGAAAGGAAACTAAAAACATCTGCTTATGACAAACACTATAATGTACATAAACATTATTCAGTTGTGATCTAAATCATAAAGACATGAAGTTTGTTTCCCTCCGCGGCGGCCCGGGTTCGATACCAGGTCAGTATATGTGGGATTTATGGTTGATAATAGTGGCACTGAGAACGCATTGCTGCGAGTTACGCGGTCTGTCCTGCCAATTCCCGTTTCACCATCTACTCCACATTCAGGAATTATCGCATTGTGGACGCTGTGTAGTCTCGGTACTGACAGCGCCGTTAAATAAGCAACCAATGAAAGACAGTTAAGGCGTGAAGCACGTAGGCTTCCTGTTCGGTGCTTTGATCTAAATGTGCCCGCAATAAACTAAAACCTGCCTGAAACGGAGAAGCGTTTAAGTGTCATGTGATTCTCGTATAGACCTGAACATACTTTATTGGGCCCATTTAATGATCAGTAGTTCCACAGAAGGTTTTGTGGCCCCACGGTTGCAACCAAAAGGAAATATTGTCAGTTCTATGCTCCCAAATGTCAGTATCTGTACAGTATCATTTCAGTGCTCGCCAGTTGCGCACTGTAAGCGCTGGCTGCAGGTAGTACAAATTCTACCGGTAGGTGGATCTGTCTACTGCAGTCTCTCTGTCGTCATCTGTTGTCGTTTTCATGGGGCGGGGAACGCCTTTTTAGGAGGGGTTCTTGAAACCTGCATTTTATTTAAATATTTCGATGTTCTGATTGGATTATGAGCACTAGAAGCACATCCTGTAGCACAAATATAAATGTGTAATCTTAAAAGAGCGTTCTTTGTTTTTTTTGTATATAATCCCAAGAGTGACGGAATGTTGTCCCTATACGTCATTGAGCACCACTTCATGAAGACATGGGGGCGTGGATGTGTAGATCCACATATTCATAGCTTCGGCACTGGATGAAAGTAACTCTATTCTAATATACTTTAGAATCCTATTATTATAACTAGGGCCCGGATTTCTATGACATGTCATATTTTTTTCCTAGGGTTTATTCCTATTTTTAAATGTAATTATGCATGTTTCCAGTCATTCTTATTGAAATTATGTCGTTTTTATTGTGCATATAAATGCATATTTTAGAGTTTTATTGGTTTTACAGCATATTTTGGCATAATTTTGAAATAAGGTCATATTTTTGTCATTTTAGAAACAATTCTTTGATATAATGTAAAATTTCGGCTCCA
>NW_019728513.1:0-52335 GCF_002891405.2 Cryptotermes secundus | reverse complement strand
GACCCTGAAACAAGATCAACCTGGAGAGAGATTTCTTCTTGACTGTGAAGTTCTCGAAAGAGCAAATCATTCGACTATAGCTGTCCTATTTGATAATTCCATGAAGTTGTTGTGGCCAAATGGAATGCAGCGAAATAATGTCCTTCTGCTGCTCCATACATGAAGAAGGCTACCAAAGGATTTCGAATCCTCTACCCGAAAATGGTCCATATTACTTGCCTCGCTCATGCATTGCATAGAGTGGCTGAAGAAGTTCGAGGAAATTTTCCTGATGTAGATAGGCTAGTTTCAAACGGAAAAAAAATATTCATCAAGGCTCCTCTTCGAGTGCAGAAATTTAAACAAGAAGCTCCTCTACTGCCACTTCCTCCACAGACTGTCGTCACACGGTGGGGTACATGGCTGGATGCTGTGGCATATTATTGTGAAAATTACACAGCCATTGAGAAAATGTTTAATGGCTTTGACAGCAGTGAGTCAACATCAATTAAAGCTGTCAAGGACTTATTCTCTACCACTCTAGCACAAAATCTGGCATACATAAAGTCAAACTTCTGTTCAATTTCAGGTGCAATAACTCGCCTGGAATTTGTAGGGACTGAACTCTGTGACGCGTTGGACACTGTAAAGAGCATTGAGAATGAAATAAACCGAACTCGTGGTGAAATAAGTGACAGGATTAAAACCAAAATAGAAAGTGTTCTTCATCGGAATGTTGGTTATTCAACATTATGCAAGATTGCAGATATACTTTCCGGTAAACTAGCAACATTCGAAGATGATACAGAACTGTCACCAAACGACTTGACATTCTTCAAATATGCTCCTGTCACATCATGTGATGTGGAACGAAGTTTTTCCAAATACAAAACTATCCTTAGTGATAACCGGCGATCTTTCAAATTTGAAAATTTGAAAATGCACTTAGTTATAAATTGCAATTGTAACAGTGAAAATTGAGACGTGAATAACTCAGTGAAAATTGAGACGTGAATAGCTTGTGTTTTTTAAATGGTGTTTTTAGATAACAGAGTTAAGTTAGTGTTTGTACCATATGCAGCAGTGTTTGTCTAAAATATGAACGCAAATATCAGTATTAAAACGAAAACAATGAATGGTTTAATCCAGTACGAAATGTCGAAATTCCATCAGTTTTCTTTCCTTCAAACACATAATAGGGCTAATTTGGTAAGTAGGACCTACTATCATATATTCATCATCTTTATTCTTAAACTCTAGTAAAAGTTGTAATTAAAATTGTGAAATTTTATGTCCCATTTAATATTTAAGGTGATATTTTACACTTTTTAGGTCATATTTGACATAATTTTGGGTCATAAGTTCATGCATATATTTATAGTTTTTAGGTCATAAAAATCCGGGCCCTAATTAAAACTACTAATTTGTATGTTGTTTTGATCTTGATTGCTTTTAATATTTACGATTAAGAAATTATTTTGATGTACCTATGTTGCCTTGTCGTTGCCAGCAAGGAGAAATCTTTGCTGACAATATTGATTCACAGATTTGGTTGATTGTATACAAAAGTGGAACATGATGTAAATGTGAAGCATGTTTACCACTAGGCATATATATTTCATTTCTAGGAACGGTGTGCAATACCACACGCGTCGAATACAGCCAAACACTTCGGTCCAGTTCCAGGTAATGTTACACAGTGAACAGAAATTCTCCTACGGCTTCAATATTCACATCCCCCGATCATTTGGCATTTAAAGGGGTTGTTTCTGCGAGATTCTATGTCAGTAGAACTCAGCGCAAATATGAAACCAGCAAATTCATTAACTTCACTAAACATGCATTCATGAAACATTATTTTTGCGAACATGATCGTCCAGCTAGGTGATACCCCTATACTGAGGCCACGGTAGTAGGTCCCGTGGGTGGTGGGATCGCGGTGCTTGGGGCTCCCTCCCTCCCTACTCCCCTCCAGTCCCCCACTCTCCGGTGTCAGCGAACTCAGAGCTCTAGTGTGAACACAACGGCCAGACGACTGGAGGGGGGCGATCTATGTGACTTCTTTCCGTGGCCTCATTATAGCAGTTCGTTTTCTTTTTTGGAAGCACTGTGTCGTGTGAACGGACATTTAATGACATAACCTTGTCAGACTACTTCGGTCTGAAAACGTGTAGCTTACAAGAGCCACTTCAAACTATTCAGAACTGTTATATATATTTTAATTAAAAAATAAAAACTGTTCGAATCAATGCTTCCCACGACATTTCACGTCATGTTACAGTTTCGCCCTTTCTTCCTCAGGGTAAATATGTACATTCCTGTGAATAACATGAAGGTTATACCATCAGTGTGTGTTCCAGTTTACAGTTTCTGTGGTAGCGCCGGCCTGCAGTTAGTCACGGTGAAGTCGTGGCTTCGCATCCCGCTACGAAAACCTGAAATCTTAAGTAGAACTTTCCTGTGCATGGGAGAAAATGCGTATAGGGTTTTGGGGGGAAAAGTCAGAAGGAAGGAGACCATTAGGAAGACCAAGACATAGGTGGGTAATAGTAAAATGGATCTTAGAGAGGTACACTGGGGTGGTATGGACTGGATTGATCTGGAGCTGATTGAGGATAGGGACCAGTGGAGGGCGCTTGTGAATACGGTAATGAATCTTCGGGTTCCATAACATTTTGGACAATTCTCAAGTATCTAAGGGACAGGCGACTTCTGAATAAGGGCTCAGCTGCATTGAGTTAGTAGGGTCATGTATGTTGCTACTTCATGTCCTATTTGTTTATGAGAAGAGAGTGGACTACAAAGTACAGTAAACTCCAGAATTGGACTGGAATATTACTGAGCTCTATGCGCTGTGGGAGTCGAGGTGGTGTGTTACAGTTGGCAACATTGTCTCCTCGTTTAGCTGCTTTCTTCATCTTCTTCACCGGGTTTGACGTGAATAGCAACTGGCAAGAAGTTGTTGGGACGGGCTGTTTTTTCCACTGAAGCGAAGAGACGTGTTTCAGCGTCGCTTTTTCGTCTTGCCTCTGCTTTGCCTGTTTCAATCAGGACGCTAAAAGCACGCCGGGAATGTTAAGAGAGAGTATTAAAACGAAGTGACAGGCAAGGCGCTCCACTTGGACCGAAGAAAAGTGAACGTTGCTCATGCTAATGGCCGTTCTTTGAAGACGTACAATCTCGATTCTTTTTAGCATATGTGGAAGCGTTTTGAGCCTTTCTTGAGAAAGGGAGGCATGTTCTTGCCTTTGTGCACGCCCCCACATTTCAGGTTTTGAACCTTCTGGCAGATTTGCAAGAAATTCGGACATCATGTTTTGTAGAATTGCATATTTAAATAGAAAATATTCTGGTTGAATGTATGCTCATGTGGAGCATGTGGTAGCGTTGTTGGTTGAGGCACTGTGCTACATACCGGAAGGCCGCGGGTTCGATTCCCAAAGAGATTATCACGAAAAGTGCAGTTCTGCACACTGTTGCAGGTCCCTGTTAGGCTGTACGGTGGCAGCGGGGACCTAAATAGCTTTACAGCCTCTCTACACCTACAGTAAGCTATAAAACGTTCCTGTACAGTCACGAAAAGTGCAGTTCTGCACATTGTTGCAGGTCCTTATCAGGCTGTACGGTGACAGCAGGGACCTAAATAGCTTTACAGCCCCTCTGCCCCTACACTAAGCTATAAAACGTTCCTGTACAGTCACGAAAAGTGCAGTTCTGCACATTGTTGCAGGTCCTTATCAGGCTGTACGGTGACAGCAGGGACCTAAATAGCTTTACAGCCCCTCTGCCCCTACACTAAGCTATAAAACGTTCCTGTACAGTCACGAAAAGTGCAGTTCTGCACATTGTTGCAGGTCCTTATCAGGCTGTACGGTGACAGCAGGGACCTAAATAGCTTTACAGCCCCTCTGCCCCTACACTAAGCTATAAAACGTTCCTGTACAGTCACGAAAAGTGCAGTTCTGCACATTGTTGCAGGTCCTTATCAGGCTGTACGGTGACAGCAGGGACCTAAATAGCTTTACAGCCCCTCTGCCCCTACACTAAGCTATAAAACGTTCCTGTACAGTCACGAAAAGTGCAGTTCTGCACATTGTTGCAGGTCCTTATCAGGCTGTACGGTGACAGCAGGGACCTAAATAGCTTTACAGCCCCTCTGCCCCTACACTAAGCTATAAAACGTTCCTGTACAGTCACGAAAAGTGCAGTTCTGCACATTGTTGCAGGTCCTTATCAGGCTGTACGGTGACAGCAGGGACCTAAATAGCTTTACAGCCCCTCTGCCCCTACACTAAGCTATAAAACGTTCCTGTACAGTCACGAAAAGTGCAGTTCTGCACATTGTTGCAGGTCCTTATCAGGCTGTACGGTGACAGCAGGGACCTAAATAGCTTTACAGCCCCTCTGCCCCTACACTAAGCTATAAAACGTTCCTGTACAGTCACGAAAAGTGCAGTTCTGCACATTGTTGCAGGTCCTTATCAGGCTGTACGGTGACAGCAGGGACCTAAATAGCTTTACAGCCCCTCTGCCCCTACACTAAGCTATAAAACGTTCCTGTACAGTCACGAAAAGTGCAGTTCTGCACATTGTTGCAGGTCCTTATCAGGCTGTACGGTGACAGCAGGGACCTAAATAGCTTTACAGCCCCTCTGCCCCTACACTAAGCTATAAAACGTTCCTGTACAGTCACGAAAAGTGCAGTTCTGCACATTGTTGCAGGTCCTTATCAGGCTGTACGGTGACAGCAGGGACCTAAATAGCTTTACAGCCTCTCTATGCCTACAGTAAGCTATAAAATGTACACGATTTTTTGAAAGCGTTTATACAAAATCTCGCTTGGAAATACCGTGCGTGAATACAGCTTTATTGTAAATAATTCTTGAGAATTCGACATCCTCACGTAGAGAGTATGTTACGACTGCATAGGGAAGCCGTGACCCACAGTTTGATTAATCTTGACATAAAATCATGTCGGTTTACCTGATGTGTGTTCTCGTGTTATGTTTTCCTGGTTATTCGTTTTTCCAGTTCTAGATGGCCATTGTGGTCGACTCAGCCTCTAACAGAAATGAGTACCAGGAATATTCTTGGGGGTAAAGGGCGGCCCGGGCCGGTCACTGTAGCCGAGCGGTCTAAGGCATGTACTGTCTTCGCTCGCTTGGAAACCGGGATCGTGGGTTCGAATCCCACTCAGGGCATGGATGTTTAGTTTCTGTGTGTGCGTTTTTCTGTGTTTGTGTACAGGCAGAGGCCTTGCGACGAACTGATCACCCTCCCAAGGAGCACTACCGAATGTGTAAGATCTAGAAAAACCGAAGTGAACGGAGAAGTTCATGGAGGGTAGGCCTAGGCCCATTGGGGCTATAGTGCCAAGGAAAAAAGATGAACAGTGAATTGAAGAGGCTTTGAAAGGAATCAGTCGTAGCCAAATCCTCGTCCTCTAATGGTATTTCACCTGGAGACACTGAGGAGAACCATGAAGTGTCTCGGCCAGGGTAAGGTGTCCCGGAAGAGACTGAAACAGAGTACCTACGTTACACCAACCAGCTCAGTGGCCAGTGTTCAGAAACCCGGCAAAAGGTTAGAACTGCAAGACATGAACCAGTTTTGTTTCTCTGTGAAAGATTCCAAGAAATGCTCCAATCGGAAGATGTGGAGGGGGGTCGTCAGATTATTATCCACCCCCCCAAATTCCTTATCTACGATGACGTCACGTCCTCACACCACGTGGAACGTATTACTGAGCAAGGTACATAAACTCCCACGCGGGCCGTCTCCGTCCCAATGGAGAGGGATTTTACGAGTTTGCGGTTCAGTGCAGCAAGGGGCTATGTCTCTCCTTTGAGCCCAGAGGTCATGACACTTTTTGCTCACAGTGGGGACACTGCATGCAGTTGTAGCCCTTTTTAGTTCACGATATATGTATGCCCTGTTAGGTCACTTGGCTGACGTCAGTCACAAAGTAACGGGAAAATCATTGCAAGCCTAGGTCTCTCTGTTAACATCCAGTCTTAACATTTTCCTGAATATATTCTAGAGTTATTAGGCATACTGTGGAGGAAGAAACGGGTCGCGGTGTCATACCCATGCCGTTGTCAATTAACGTTTTAAAGCACAGTGGTAACTGTACGTACCACTTACCTTAGTATTCGTAGACTCTTCCCACAGCGTAGTTGCGAATTTTGTATCATCCTGTGAGTAAACAACGGTTAATTAATTAAACAGAATTTACCTATTGGTGCCGGGATAGCTCAGTCAGTATAGAGACTGGCTACAGGCTGGACGACTGAGTGGTTGGAGTTTTCTATTCTCCATGTCTGCCAGACCGGCTTTGGGTCTACCCACCGTCCTAACCAATGGGTACCTGGGGTACTTTCCAGGGGGCAAGGCGGCCGGGGCGTGAATCTGACGTCTCACCTCCAGCTGGTGCCAATGTCTAGAAAATGCTTAAGTGCTTAATTAGTTAAGCACAAGGAGGATTTTACGTTTTACCATTACCTTTTGGTGTTACGGTGACTTAGTGTTTCCTCTGAGGTAGCAATTGAACTTTTATGTGTAATTTAGATTAACTTAATTCTTCGCGCAATTTTATCGAAGTATGCGCATCTTGTGACTGACAAAGACTAGAGAGCCAGGATAGATCAGTCAGACAATTTTTTTCAGAAGCAATTTCTCCTAATATATATTTTTTTTCTTTTTCAGGTGAGTCGCAGTAGTTGGTGCAGCATCTTGTGTAAGTGTGGTTTCATTTCTTGAGATAGCAAACAGCTAGTTGCTCTATAATCCTGTGGAGATGTTGCTGTAATTTAAAATACTTCTTGTTATGGTTCATATTACCGCCTGTGAGATTCCTATTTTCAAACGTGGCTCATATTCTAAAATGTTTATACACCTTCCTGAGGAGCACCCGCCCCACATGAGGCCACCGAGGGGGCTCGTTGTACTTCAGACGCCCACGGTCTGAATTAGAAGAATATTGTGACATGACGCCCGATAGCCGGAATAGTGAAGTTAGAATAGACGTTCATTGCTAGGCAACGACTCGGTAAACACATTCCCGCGGCAACAAATACGCAAGCAACAGTCGAATAACGTATGTGTCTTCAGAGTTTGCAGGTTGGCAGAATAATGGCAAGAAGGGAATTAGGCTGTGCTAGGAAGACTTCGTGTGTGATTTGAAGTGACAGTGAGACTGTTATAAAATCCGTTGCCAGGATACGACTAGTGAAGACTGAGAACTCTAGTGCGTGTGTAATGGCGAACTGTAAAGTGTGTGGAAGTAGTAATCCATTCCAGACCGCGTCTGTAGTCACCCCTACACGTGACAGTGTGTATTATTTGGCCATTGCATAGGTACAAGTATCTGCCCTGAAGTGATTGGATGCCTGGAGCTCTAGAACATGGATAAGAATTTAACCCCTGAAGTTTAAAAACATTTTTTAAGATAAAATTTTGCCCGGTTGACTGCTAAAAGGTATGGTGAATTTCAACCGTATTGCATTCTGATTTATCAGGGGTCACGTGTGAGTAATTGTTAACACGGATAATTTTGTAAGCAGTTTTCGTAAAATTATTTCAACAAGATTCACCGTCACCCACCCCCACCCCTCTTTCTCGTGTACGTTGTAGTATAGGAGAGTATTGTGATCATGAAAAGAAGTGACTTAGAATTTGTTTTTTGCGGATTTACTTGTTCTGACCTCCACTCCTCGTCCGTAAACGAAAACTTTGGTCTTAAGAATGTTGTGTATATCGACGTGCATGTTCGCTAGTGCCCGAATTGTTCACAAGGAATATTTGGGACCCGTCATAAGTCAATGTGCGATGAATTTGAATATTCTAGTGCCAAAATTGGGGGCCTTTTACAGGGGTTCCGAAGAACGAATTTGTGATTCCCTCGAAAACGACCCCAACTAATTCATGGAGAACTTCTCTCTGATAAAATTACATAAGTTGGTGATACCTTCAGGAACATAACTTTACGAAATGTTTGATTTTGTTGAAAGAATCTTTACCAGTGTGACGGATTTCATCATCGGAACCATGGTCTGTCCAGGAACAATCGAATTCCTTTCCACGGTGACGTAATCAAGGTCAAGTCGCGTGGAACAAAATATGTACAATGTCTTCCACAGATTTCTTTTTGAAAATTGAAAAAAGAACATAACACGAAAAAGGGGGGGGAGGCTGGTTGGATACTGTCGCAGGCCGCGAAACAGAACCCGTTGACGTAAATTGGACAGCCCCGATGTAGAGTATCATTATAAGTAGTGATCGTGTTAGTTAGGATTAATGTCTGTAGCTCTTAGTGCGAGAAATACAGCCAGGCTGTAGCGTAAGAAGGAACCAAGTCTTTTTGAGGGGGGTGGAAGGGGAACTCTTGCTGTTTTATTTATAAGAAAACTCCATTGTGGCCAATTACGCCTCGGATACACATTTATTCGACTGCAAGGAAATTACTGTCGCCTGCGCTGTTGGGGGGGGGCGCACTGGCGTCCCCCAAGATTCGATTATAGTCGAGTGGGTTACAGTCGTACATTTGAGGTGGTTGCTTAAACGTGCCATTGACGACGGGGCTGGCGTTGTTTCCAACCCATTGTCTTAATATAAAGGGCCATTTCCGAGAGATCTTACAGTCCTGATAGTTACCCCGGAGGAGAAGGGGGGCGTAACTGGCCCAGAGAAGCGTGGAGAATGCGCGACGCAACGGCTTATGCTCCCCACCCCCCACCGAGAGCTGCCCGAAATGTGACATAGCCGGGGATAGATTCAGTCAACTTAGTGACTGTCATTATGTACTTTCTGTCTGAATCCTAACTGTATCAACGCTGGGTTTAATAGACAAATGGTACAGAGGGGAATGAATGGGTTTTGGGAGGGGGGTGTACAGTATGTCTGCTGTATTTTGACTTCGTTAGATGGCCCGGTGCCGATATTCTAGCTCCCTGTTTGTATATTTTTCGAACCTTAAGATGCGGTGTTGAGGCAGACACTTTTTTCAGGAGAGTGCGTCTCCGAGCCGAGGCTTGAACCCAGATTCCCGAATACGAAGAAGCAGATTGTTACCAAGTCGAACCCGGCGTTCAGTAGTACTAGTAATACAAACACAATGTCTCTTATGCATTTTAATTATAGAATTGAAATATTTAATAAACCTTTGGTATACATGAAGGTTAGGTGTATGGATAGCTCAGTCGGTATAGTGACGGGTTAAAGACTGGACGGTACGGATTCGATTCCCGGCAGGGGTAAGAATTGTCTCTTCTCTCCAGCGTTCAGGGGCCCACCCAGCCCCTAAACCAATGGGTACAGGGGGCGAACCTCACCACTCATCTTCATCTGGTGCCCAGGTCAAGAATAGTGGAGCTATACCTCCACTCCTCCCATATGTCTTTCTGGTATAGTGCTTGATTAAGCGCAGGAAAACTTCGCCATTCTTTACATAAAGGTTTTGCAAAGTTGGGGTGAAAACCCTTAAATTTCGGGCTACCACACCAACAGATATTCGAACCTTATCAAATTACATGTAATATGTAAGTTATATAATAGGTCAGGAATGATCGAGCAGTAGTTTGTTAGTGTATCGTGTCTACTGTGTGAGTACTACTAATGCTTTGATGCGGGTATGTGAAGTGTAGTTAATCTTTACCGTGCAGTGTGACTTCACTTATGAAGACTGGAAAGTTTCTCTGCTTTTTCAAAACGTGCACGTATAAGATTCCATGAAAGCGTATGGCGGAGCGCAGGTATAGCTCCATCATTCGTGATCTCAGTACTAGATGGAGGGTGAGCGGTCAGCTTCACGCCTCGGCTGCTTTACCCCCGGGGGAAATCGTCCTTGGTACCCATTGTGTGGGTCTCAGAGCCGGTCTGGACGCTGTGTACAATCAGTTACAAATGTAGGGGTCATTTCCTGAATTAGTGATACTGTGCCTCTTGAGTTGTTTCTGAAAAGCCATGGCGTTACAGCTTGAATGTGCATGGATCACATTGGCCCTTTGTTATATCAAACCTCCGAAATTTGCGGTTCCAAAGTTGCATGTGCAATTCATGTACTAGGGATTGTCTCTCTCTGGAATCAGCACGTAACAAACAGAGGTCCCGTTGATTTCAACGAACCGCGCGGCGTTATCCCACTTATGTCTCACAGTCATCCGTAAAAAAAGCTAAAGGTATCCCTGTAACAGACCGTGGAGGGCCGTAGGGTTGTGAGACGTCGAGACTCCCAAATTCTCTAGACAATCGGCTCATAGATGGCGGTGAGGTTGTCAGACTTACGCGCCGGCCACCCTTTGTTTCCAAGAAGATTCCTGGTACTCATTTCTATTTGTGGCTGAGTCGATCCCAGGGTCTTTGTGCGGCTGAAAGGATTAGTTCAATTGAAAAATCCAATGACCCTATCGGGAATCGAACCCGCGACCTTCAGGCTTGTAGCATAGTGCCTTAACCAACTACGCTACCGCGTTCTTCCCCCATATTCATCTGTAGACTGTTTAAAAATGAGTTCTACCTCGCAGACAAGAACTGCATGACAAAATGTAACCTGTTTAATATGTTGACGTAGTATTGTGAGAATCTTCTGACACGTATAAACCCACCGTGTGGACAGAATTCGGAGTGTAGTCATGTTACGACATGTTCAAGTAGCAGTAGTCTCCTTATTGCAGAAGAACTGCAGTGAGCTATTGCACCGGCGGAACTCCATGCCCTGCCAAATGCACTGGCTGTCCTTCTGCAGTTATTGTTGGTGTNGGGGATAAAGACCGGAAGTTTCAGGGCCCTGAACATAAACTGTGTCGCATTCAAGGGCTACTACATAGCTGTGTGCAGGAGGTGTAGAAATAACTTCATGCCATTAGATCACGCGCGAATTTAAAAGCGGTGACGCTATAGGCAAGCCCACAGTGCTGTCACAGTCGCAAATGCTGGCACGCGCTGGCGCGCTGTACACTAATCGTTCCTAGAAGGCTTGTTCGTGGCGCCGTGACTCGTAACTGAATCATGAATCATAGACAAATGATCAGTCGATGTGTAATGAGGTGTGATCATTCCTGTATATGCTACGATTTTATTGCAGTGCTCGTCTCCAGAACTGGGCGGCTGACTCAAGTACTTTCTGCACTATCAGTTGTAATGAAAGGCAGGGCCTGCTTTATCCTGATGAATCCACCGTTTCTCGCTTATAAAGTTTGTAACGCCGCGTAGTCTGGTAAATCGTAACCAACGTTTCGGCACGTCTCGATCTTCAGATATTGGGTAACGAAACGTCGGTAAACTTCCAAGAAGAACCAAATCTTCTTAATCATGGCCGTGAGAACCTCAAATCGCATGGACCATGGGTTTGAATCTCAGTCGAGACATGATATATGTCTGTGTGTGTTGTCCAGCATAGGCAGTGACGTTTGGAAGAACTGATCCCCATCCAAGGGGTCCTAATTCTGTAAGATTCATAATTTCAGAATTTGATTCTAAATTGAGACCCACTGGAGGGCCTTACCAATAAAGGCGAATAATAGTAATAATAATAACAACAAACAACAACAACAACAACATCAGTGGTTCCATGGCGACGCTGTCAGTGTTCGACCATGTAGCGTCGAATGTTTCGACGTCGAATGATGAATTGGAACGCGTTTAGAACGAAGTGGTCGTGGCCTGAACGCGGCAGCATTCCGAGATTTGGCTGGAGGGTCTAAGGAATGCTGCGAAAATCTCAGTCAAGACAGCTTGTGCCTCGGCCGAGACTCGAACTGAGTACCACCCGAACACGAGTCTGTACAGTTATAGGTACACCATCTTCACAGGCCCTGGGTCCTTGGGCTGTTTCGTGTCCGTTTATTGGTGGGCTTTAATCTTCCTGTTTCCATACACGGGCGCCTTGTGACATGACGCCCGAAAGCCGGCATAGCGGAACCAGTTTAGACGTTCATTGCTAGGCAAGAACTCTGTTAACAGATTTCCACGGCAACGAATATACAAGCAACAATCGATGTACTTTTTAGCTATAACAATGGAAACTGCGTTTTCTGTTGGATCCGCCCCGAGCCCATATAACGAGGAACCCGGGCCACCTGAGGAATAATTGAGGGAGTCTCTTGAGGCGGCAGTCGAAGATGATTGAGAAGAGATGGCAAGACTTTGTGTGTGCAGTGGTTACAATGAGACTTACAAAATCCGTTGCCAGGATACGACTAAGGAAGACTGAGAACCCTAATGTGTGTGTAACTGTGAACTCCAAAGCGTGTGGATCAGCGATAGCGCTCTAATTACTTGCAGTTACGAGCTGCGTGTGAAAGTAGAGCATGAACACAATCATCCAATCCAAACCCCGTCTATAGTTACACCCCAACACGTGACGATACGAAGAGGTGTCTCTCCTGGGGATGTACCTGCATGCAGTTCCACCGACGTTTCTGGTCATCTGCTTGCTACCTTCTTCACGCTGTTTCTCTCGGCCTTGAAGATGAAGGCGACGTGTTGAAATGTTGGTTGACTTTGAACGGACTGCACGGCGAAGATTGAATTCGCTGTGAGGGCCTTATACTCCACATGGAGTTTTATACGCTCTGATCCTTAACCCGTGGACACAATGCTCTACAGAAAGCTTGAATACCCCGCTGGTGGGGGCTGTTGCGTTCCTCTCTCCACGCATTGCAACATCTGGGGACCCCACATAACGCCTGCTTTTGAAAACGTGGACGCACAAAGGCTGACTGTATCTGTCGGGTCGCCATGTTGCCCTGGTTACTGTGATTGTCTGCAGGTCATTTCATGGCCCTCATTCTTGGAAGTCCAAGCATTCCATACATAAGCGTTTAGTCCCAAACTTGTGGGCCAAGTGGGTTAATACAGCGGTGACGCCTTGGAAATGTACCCGGTTCGAATCTTGGCTGCGATATCGGCTCTTTTGACATTGGCTTTTCGTGGGTTTCCTCGTTCTCTACAGATAAATGCGGGGTAGCAGTCATGATGGCTGCAAAAGGGGCCATCTGCTTGGAATTTTGAGAAGATCGAAATTGAAAAAAGAAAATTACAAGTAATATTGATACCAAAAATTAAACATGTTTTTAAAAATATGCTGAACTACTTTATGATGATCAGTAGAATTAGCATTAAGCGACTTAATTGTGAGTTTGTAAGCAAATTTTCTTTTTTTCCTCCGTACAAGACTGTCCCTGTCCCTCCTCCACCGAAAAGTTCCTGGCGGCGACCGTGTTAGTACGCCTCCCTGGAATTAATTAGCACCTTACGCTGGTTCCTCGCTCTCGGATTTTTCTACCCTGAAGATGGAGGTGATACGTCCTCCGGAAGTCGGTTCACACAAGATCTATTCCGTTGTCATATATGACCCCCGTTCAATAATTGTAACTTTTAAATGTATAACCATTTGATATTAAGAATACTTTGCATATAAGCAGTCCTAAAGAGACCACACACGGTGTTATTTCGAGCTAGACGGATCGGCATGTGGCCTCACCCCTTCACCAGTAAACATTGAGATACGACCAGTGGTCCCATCGCTGGCTGGATGCGAGGCTGCATGGCCACCTAAAAAAACACTGTAGCACGTGGTGGTTCTTCGGGAACAAAGCCCGAGGCTAGCAGACACAAGGCAGCTCGCCTTGTTTCTAAATGTAAAACTACTGTATTTCTTTCTTGTGTTTAATTTCTTCAATAAACTTGGTTAATAATATTATCAACGTGTGGAGTGTGGTCTGTTTAATCTTGGGCTTTAGCGTCAGCTCCTGCCCCAAGACGAACCCCGGCCCTCGGTGGCCTTAGTGAGAGTTTTTAGTAACAAGTACGCGGCGGCGGCGGGAACTGCCACCCCCACCGGCGCCGGGTAAACACGTTACACCGTGTCCCATCCCAGGAGACGGTATTCTTCTCGGGAGAAATTTGTTCCTTAATTTCAGATAGCACCCCATAATTTGCGAGAACCCTCAGGCCATACACAGGACCTCCAGAATCAATGTCACCTCAAGCAAATGCGGTAAACGAAAAAAGAAAAGAAGCAAATTTGTCCTTGTGCTAAATTACGTAACACTGTGCTACGAAGGCGTGGGGGAGTGGAGGTATAGCTCCACTTTTCTTGACCTCGGCACATGATGGAGGTGAGTGGTCAGCTTCACGCCTCTGCCGTTCTACACCCAGGGAAGGAGTTCCCAGTATCTCTGGATAGGAGGCTGGGTGGGCCTCAGAGTAGGTAGGGACGCTGTGGAGAAGTGATAAAATCTTGCACTGCTGGGAATCGAACCCGGGTCATCCAGCCCGTAGCCCGACAAGGATATACGGCGCTCTCTGTATATTGTAAGTAAATTCAAGAAGCGACGCAAGGTCTTGGTTATTATTTGAATTCTAAAGTTATGATGTCATCACTGTGAAATGGCCTAGTAATTCTTGGCTAAAAGCCAGAAATGTGTTTACTTTACTCAAGGCTCTGTCTTCTCACGAAGTAGCAAGTTGCAAGTTGCGGGAGCGGACTGTCATTTTATCACGTTCGGTCACTCGACGAACAGCGAGCATGCGCAGTGTTCGCACGTTACATTATCGCTTGTTCATATGTGAAACTCGTTATGTCTTAAAGTAACTAAAACTAACTCCATGAAGCTGAGTCTTTCTTGAGAAGCTTTTTCACTAGCTCTACAGCCCCCGTGGTCCTTGGCCTCTTCTTTCAGTTTCGTGATCATTTACCAGACGGTACGACTCCTTGGACGGGTGATCAGCTCGTTGCAAGGCCTCTACCTAAACACAGGACAACACAGACATAGAATAAACACACATACACACCAAATATCCATGCCTTGGATTCAAACCCACGATCCCAACGTCCGAGCGAGTGAAGACAGTTCATGCCTTAGACCGGGCGGCTACTGTGACCGACGCTCAACAATTTCCCAACAATTAATGGTACCTGAAGGTTCATTACCGTGTCCACAATAGCCGGCCATTGATCCCTATCTTGAGCCACACGAATCCAGTCCTTACCACCCCATCCTCTTTCTCTGATATTCATTTTAATATCATCCTCTCAACTTCGTCTCGGTCTTCCTAGTGTGCTTTTTCCTTGTGGCTATCCCACCAAAACTCTATATGTTAAATATGTCACTGGAATAAAATGTGTCTGCTTGTACTGTGAACATATATGAAGGCAACCCGCGGATATGGAAGTGAAGGAGACATGAGGCGTGTGGAAGCAGCACAGATGCAGTGTTGAGACCTATATCAGGGAGAGAGAGCAGGTATACAAGGTGTGTCCCAAAAGTCATGAAATATATTTCTTTCCAGCGCTCCTACTGGTCGGAGCGCTCTGGAACCGCTTTGGTTAGGGGAGGGGGAGGCCTTTAGCTTCACAGCGCGCCCAAGGTCAGTCTGCTCGAGCATCGGAGACGTCAGTATCGCTGATTTAGTGCACCTGTGTTTTGTGACAACGTCACGGCGCGCGATGGCGGATACTTTCGAACAATGTTAAGCGGTCAAGTTCTGCACAAAGCTCAACAAAAAAGCTGCCGAAACTCACGAACTGCTTAAGCAAGCCTACGGTGGAGTCTGCTCTATCATATGTGCAAGTTACAAGGTGGGTGAAGAAGTTTATGGAGGGCCAGGAAGGAGTGGAAGATGACCCCCGCTCTGGACGGCCATCAACAAGCCAAACCGATGAAAATGTGACTCGTGTGCGTGATTTGTTGAATACTGACTGTCGAATGACTGTCCGGTTGTTAGCCGACACTCTGAACATTCCAAAAACCGTTGTGCATCGCATCGTTATGGACGAATTGAACATGCGAAAGGTGTGCGCCAAGCTGGTCCCCAAATTGTTGACGGACGAGCAAAAGGCCAATCGAGTGTTGATCGCGAGTGAATTGAAGGAACGTGTGGAAATTGAACCTCATTATTTAGACTGTGTTATTACCGGTGATGAAACGTGGACATTTGAGTACGACCCAGAAACGAAGCGCCAGAGTGCTGGATGGCATACCTCGGCTTCTCCGAAACCGAAGAAGGCGAAGATGAGCAAATCCAAATTGAAAACAATGCTCATCGTCTTTTTCGAAGCCAAGGGTGTGGTCCACAAAGAGTTTTCACAGACCGTAAACGCTCCCTACTACGTGGATGTTCTAGAAAATTAAGGAAAAGGGTCATCCGCGTGCGAAAAGACATCGCCGCTAACTGGCGGCTGCATCATGACAATGCGCCCAGCCACACGTCTCTGCTCGCCCGTGAGTTCCTGCCGAAGCACCACGTAGCAACGCTGCCGCAGCCACCCTACAGCCCCGACCTAGCTCCGGCCGACTTCTTTTTGTTCCCGAGGATCAAGACTGCACTCAAAGGACGCCGCATTCAGGCTACCCAAGCGGCCGTGACAACAGCTTTAAATGAGGTTCCCGTCGAGGCCTTTGAGGGGGCGTACCGGGCATGGGAGATTCGGTGGAAAAAATGTGTAGATGCTCATGGACAGTACTTTGAAGAATATTAACACTTTGTACCGATATCATCAATAAATTAAAAAAAATATATATATTTCATGACTTTTGGGACACACCGTGTATGCAGTGAAGTTATATGAAGGCAACTCGCTGATATGGAAGTGAGGGAGACATGAGGCGTGTGGAAGCAGCACAGATGCAGTGTTGAGACCTATATCAGGGAGAGACAGCAGGTATATGCAGTGAAGTTATATGAAGGCAACTCGCTGATATGGAAGTGAGGGAGACATGAGGCGTGTGGAAGCAGCACAGATGCAGTGTTGAGACCTATATCAGGGAGAGACAGCAGGTATATGCAGTGAAGTTATATGAAGGCAACCCGCGGATATGGAAGTGAAGGAGACATGAGGCGTGTGGAAGCAGCACAGATGCAGTGTTGAGACCTATATCAGGGAGAGACAGCAGGTTTAGAATAACGTGGACGGACGCCATGTTTGATTAGCGGGGAAGCTGGGAAGAAGCTACGCAGATAGAATGCAGAGAAATACATTACTAGAGTTAGCAATGCAGCAAAGCCAATTCCACAGACACGGGGGCATAATTCCCAGATGGGGGTAAAGGTAAAATGTAAAGTTGTCCCTGTGCTTAACTAATTAAGCACTGCAGCATGAAGGCGTATGGGGAGTGGATCTGTATATCCACGTTTTCTTGACCTCGCCACTAGCTGGTGGTGTGTGGTCAGCTTCACGCCCCTGTCGCTTTACCACCAAGGAAAGAGCTCCAGGTATCGATATTATGGGTGCACCCCAGAGCCAATCTCGACGTCGTAGAAAATTCTTTACTCCACCGGGACTTGAACTCCGACCCCTTGGCCGTCCAGCCCGTAGCAAGTCGCTATACTGACTGAGCTATCCCAATTCCTTTACTGAGACATTTGTTTCTGAAAAATCACTAAAAGTTAGTTTGTACTTTTAGTTATTATAATAAATAAGGGAAAAATAATTTTGATTTGTTTCATTCTGGTCCGTCACACTAACAGTATTATAAAATTAAACAGTAATGTTATAACCTAAATTTGTTGTTGCTGAAAGGGCCCTTCACTGTCCTCTAGGCTCCCTCAACTATTAATCCGCCCCTGAACAACACTTTTTTTTTCCTCTCTGACTCCAGCAATATTCACATGATCATAGACTTGTGGACTGGTTGTTCCGAAACCACTTTCATAGTTGGAATATACGTAATAATGCATTTAGTGTGAGTAGCTATGCTTGTGAAAAAAGAAGTCCTGTTTAGTTCATAATAATGAATGTAGTTTGCCTTATAAATGAGTATTAGAGGAATGAAAGAATGGGGAGTACCAGTTCTTGCGCATTTCCTTTGTGTGTATGCTCGTGAGTCCGGTGTTCACATATCGAGGTCCGAGTTTGTTTGTTTGTTTGCTCTCTGTAAACTAGCTATGTATGTATGTGTCACAAGTCTGAATGCGCCTAATACTGGAGAGGATATTGGCGAACGACAAATTTATATGTTTACTCCCTTTAATCAAAACAGTCAACATAATCATAATGTCATTGTAATAAACAGGCAAATAAATATTATCCCAAAGCATTACATCAAACAACCTACAGCTACAGAATAAATGGAATCAGTTTAATCAAGAAGTAAAATATGTTGAAATTAAGTTATCAAACAAAACGCGGTCAGCCATAATCAAACGGAACAGTCCATGGTTTCAAACGACATTAACTGTATTCAAAAAGAAAAGAAAAATGAAACCAGACGAAACCGTTGAACTGAATTCATCAGATGGAAACATACCAAACTGAAACCCAATGAATGAAACAAACCGAACGTTCTCTCTCACTCATGACTGCACTGTCGTGACGTTTCATTTCCTCATTGTGTATGAATGTATTGCTGCCGGTGGTGTGTCTCGGTAGCGAGATAGCAAGTGTATTGTTACTGTCATAATCCATTCAAGGCACGTAGAAATGGCTGCCGGTATTCAGGGAGGATGAAGTGTGTGCGTTTGATAGAGAGAGACAGCAATATTATCTTGTGTCTTGTTGGCAGAATTTCTGTTGCTGTTGCGACAGCGTTGAATTCGACGTTTGCACTGTTGTGTGGAAACTGTGTTGTTTCTGTGGCTATGGCTTCTGATATGTTTGACGAAATTGAACGTTTGTTAGCTCGAATACAGAAGCATCTTATACAGGATCAGTAAAGTAAAAGTAAAAAAGTAAAGCTATCCCTGTAAGAGGCCGTGAAGGCCCACAGGGTTAAGGGCCCCACATTATCTAGACAGTCTGCTCACAGCCTTACGCGCCGGCCGCGCTTTACTCGCCAAGAAACTTATTTACTTAATTAGCGGCCTCCGTAGTCTAGAGGTAACGTTCCCACCTCATGACTCGTAGTACGCGGGTTCAAATACCCGGCGGAGGTCGTCGAATTTTTAAGGGCGGAAAAAATTCAGGGAACAAGTCCTCCGGGAGGGACTTTAAGCCGTGGGTCCCGTGTCGTAGCTTTACGGCACGTAAAAGAACCTCATATCTCCAAAGGAGGTCACTGAGCCAAATTAACGGACGTTTCCCGCTCATCAGCAGTCTCTAATACCTCTGGTAGATGGGGGAAGCATTATAGATACCTCTCAGCTAGTAGAGCCGGTCTCGCTGGCTGGGCGGGACTGATGGTAAGCACCAGTACCGGTAGGATATAGAGACTGGTAGAAATCATAGAGGGAAGCACAATGGACCAATACAGGTCTCAGTGCATGGGGAAGGCCACCCTCTCCAATAACTAACTAACTAACTAACTAACTCTTTACTTAATTCCTGGTACTCATTTCTGTTAGAGGCTGAGTCGACCTCAGGGCCATCGGGACTTGAACCCGCGACGTTCCGGCTTGTAGCATAGTGCCTCAACCAACTGCGCTACCGCGTGTCCCCATACAGGATCAATAACCAAAAAGAAATACACTTCAGTTTCAATTGCGTGTACATTTTTGATGTACTTTATGTGCAGGAATAATTTTGGCGTTCATTACTGCAGTAAGCTTGGGCTAATAATCTCTAGTTTATTATGTGAACATGCAGTCGCAGCGATAGATTTACCTTTTACCTTTAAATCTTACGGTCATCATGAGGTGGATCATATGCGTGCTTGTTGCACTCTTATTATTTTTAGTTCAGTCATAAAAAAATGTTAGAATTTAGTTTTGGAATTTTATAATTTAGCTTTACCTTCTTTTGCCTTTTATCTACATGGACGTTTTGCAGTCTTATTGCATCATGCCATGTAAAGTGGAGCAGAGAGATTCGAAATATGCTCCTTGTTTTTCTCAGTCCTTCCGCAGGATGGTATCACCGAGCAGGATGACGCAGTGGTTTTGTGTTTGTGACGTCTTGGTTCGAATTTGGGCCGGAACACGGGTTATCCCGTCTAAGGGTGTTTTTAGTTCGCCGCAGTCATTTCAGGCAAATGCCTGGACAGTGCATGACTTAGGCCACGACCACTTCAAATATAGAGTCTGAGATACTGACGATATCATTAAATAACTGCAAAAATACTATTATTCTGCATTTGCAGAACTGTTGACACACTAACAGAAAACGCTCTGGAACTCTTAGACTGATGTCGTGTACTTAAGATAAGCAGACTATCGCGGACTTTGTGGCGAACTTGCTATTTCTATCCTCAACGGTGAGCTCACCCTGAAGATGGAGGCAGAATATTACTTCGAAACGTTGGTACAATACTACATATCACCCCACAAGCCCTGCGATATTAATTCTTTTACCATATTTTTATAAAAATGGCGTTAATCGATTTTTGTTTTTAGTGGGGACTCGTTTCATCTGCTCGTCTCGGACTGAAAATTTTCATTATTATTTGTCTTAATTTTAAGTTCCATCGCGCGCGACCATAGAAACAGTTGATGGACGCTTCACTGGTGCGGCTTCCTTGGTGCTTCAGACAAGCGAAGCACGAAAATTCCCTTTGGAATGTATTCATAGAACAGTGTCGAATGTTTCCATTCCCACCTTGAATGTCCGCAGCGCGATATCTGTTCCAGCCGCCCAGACCCGCTGCTATTGTGTTTCGCTATGCGGCCTTCAGGATTCCTGCAGTTTCTTTCTTATCGGCTCAAGAAATATATATATTTCTTTTCTAAGATATCTGGTTGAAAGGGAGGATTTTCTTCTTCTTCTCCGTCCCCTTTGGGTCCGGTTCGTTTTCTTGTGTACACGTATATCTCACCCCTCTTTCTCTGCGTCTTTCTCAGTAGTTCTGTAAGAGGAGGGGTTTGGACGTAGGGAAGTCGCATGCTTACGGAATGGGATCTATACTTTCGTGCATATTTCCGTGTTCCTTCATATCACGTAAAGAACGTCTGGATTATAACATAGCTACACCTGAGTACTGAATTGTAATAAGTTCCATAACTCCAGTTTTCCGGAAACTGGCCTTGAGGTAATGGGATCAGCTGCAGTGTAAATGTGACTTAGAACAGAGCGCATCCCCAAATTTCACACTTGGCAAGTGAGGTAACGCTATGAAAATGCGAGATAGAACGCTCCAGTACACAGACAACGATGTATTCAGGTATGCACATTCTGCGGTAGCTTCAGTTTTTAAAACCATTTTTACCTCCAAACCGGTTAGATGCGTTTTTTCTTTTGTAAAAACTATCTTAGAGTTTGAGAAGAGAGTTATTTCTGTGCTTAAGTAAGGACCACACCATGAAAACGTATGGGGAAGTGGAGGTATAGCTTCATGCATTCTTAACACCGGCACTGGATGGGGGAAGATGGTGAGCTTCACGCTGTGGCCGCCTTAATTCGGGAAGATCCCTCGGTACTCATTGGATAGGAGGTTGAGTGGACCGCAGAGTCGGTCTGGACGCTGTGGAGAAGTAGGAATCGAACCGCGGCCGTCCGGTGTTGGTGTGAGTGTTGCATGGGGGTTGACACCCTGCTTGCCATATGGCTCGTGCGCCCATATCGCCCTCCAGTATCGATATTATTACGACATTTATCGCAGCAATGTATGGGCCGCGCAGTGTGAGTAACGGCTATTAACATGGCCTCACAATATCTGCGATCGTGCCATATGAAACTAACCGATAAGCTAATTAATGTCCAGCATCTAGCGCTACCTCATACCATAATGAAAATTAAATTGACTCTCCTCTTTAATATCGAACAGTTTTTAAATATTTTAACATCGTCCCACGAAACAGTTGCAGTAGGTTTTTTGTCATAGTGCGGGGTGAAGTTCAGTTGGGTCCACTCTGCACGGCGGCCACTGATTGGCCTATTGTACCTGTCCCGGGTGATTATGATGATGGAGCATTTGGTGGAATGAAGATTGGCAGGGGAAACCGAAATACTCGGAGAAAACCTGCCCCAGCGCCACTTTGTCCACCACAAATCCCACTTGACCAGACCCAGGTTTGAACCCGGGCCGCCCCGGTGGGAAGCCAGCGACTAACCGCTTGTGCTATGGCGCGGCCTTGCAGTACGTTTATACGTAGCTTGACTTTTCAGATGAAAGGCATTTAACAGCGAGACAAATGGTCTTATTGCCCAACACGCTGTCGCGCTTAAAAATAAGTCTCCACGTGGTTAACTAATTGAGCCCCACGACATGAAGACGTATGGGGGAGTGCCTCATGTTTGATGTCGGCACTAGATTGAAGTAAGTGGTCAGCTTCACGCCCCGGCTGATTTATCTTCTGGGAATGAGCCAGCGGGACCAGTGTGATAGGCTGGGTGGGCACCAGACCCGGTCTGGTCGCATTGGGGAAAAGGGGAATATTTTAACCCTGTCGGGAAATGAGCCCGTCGCTATACCGACTGAGGTATCAGATGCTGAGGCCTTGTCAGTGTGTATCGTGATGTCATCAGCGCGCGATGGGAATCACAGTCGTCATACCAAGGTTCCTGTGAGACGGGCTGCACCTCGCTGGTTGGAGTTGAGGTTGTGACGAGTTCTGTCGTCTGGGATGTAGCGTCGTGCAGCCTGTTGAAAGTGAACGGACGCTTCGGAGAAACATACGGCCTCCATCTTCAGAGTCGAAGAATAAACCAAGCAAGAAGCCAGTATGAAACAGGTTGCAAGCAGAGCAATGTGAAGTTGATCTTGCTGAAACCATGAAGGAATTCGTTACTTTATATCATCATCATCATCATCAAGCAGTCTGAATGTTCGGCCACATATTGACTCAAGCCAACTGGATATGTGCTGGATGGCCCAGGGGTCGGAGTTCGAGGCCCGGTAAGGGACAGATTTAATTTTCACTTTACGACGAAGCAGTATGAAGTGAATGATGAATTGGAAGGGATCGGGATGGGAGTGATCATGCCCTGGTCGAGGCATTATGTCAGCATTTTGCTGGAAGAGCAGGAAGAACTTCGGTCATGATAGCCGATGTCCCGACAGGGGGTTCGAATCGAGCACCTCCCAAATAAAAATTTAGATCGTTACCGCTGAACAAGTATGTTCGGCGAATCCTTTGTGGCCCATTTACCAGACCGAACTGCGTCATATTTTAGAAGGCGATAATCTTAATTTCCTATATCGTTCCTAATGTTTCGTTTTTTGTGAATGATTTCCCCCTCTCCACCTCCCCTCCCCCCGAAATGGAAGGAGTGGTTCACAAGTTGTGAAGTGCTGGCTGTTTGTGTTGTGTGTGCGTGCTCCAAGGCTACACGCACGGAATGACATTGCTTTTAACCCGTTTCCTCGTCTAGTGAGTGTTTAACACTCTAACAGCACACTCTCCATTTTTCCTTCTCCACTTTTCCCACAATTCAATTTTATACAAGGGAGCGCGTTCGTCATGAGTTAACCGCAACAGCAGAACGTCCATTGGGCAGTAACTGCACGCATTTCGATTGTTTCTTGCGCCAACAATAACAGCTTGCTTGGTCACTGTGTCCCATGTATAAAACCACCTGCTGAGAAGTCAGCAGAAGTCTCATGTTTCGTTACATAAGCTCGCGTACTGTTAACTCGTCCTGCTTTCGCCTGTACTCCTTTACAGTCCTACACGTTATCGAAAGATGCGTCGAGACCGGCATATTACTCCATCTCCCATGAATATCATGAAGAAATACTACACTGTAGACTGTCTTCTTTATGTGGTAAAAGATAAAGCTATCCCTGTAACAGGCCGTGGAGGCCTGTAGGGTTGTGAGACGTCGAGGCTTCCACATTTTCTAGACAGTCGGCTAGCAGATGGCGGTGATGTCAGTCTTACCCGCCGGCCTCCCTTTATTCCCAGGAAGATTCCTGGTACTCATTTCTGTTGGAGACATCCCTTAGGATCTCATCTTTCAAAGCCTAAAATTCAGATTTTCGTAATGTCAGCTTAACTCCTAAAGATTCCTTTCCCCTGCCCCGTTTTATTTTTTTACGTTACTCATGTACAGCGGGCCTAAATGTGCGTCGGTAAGGAAGTGTCCTGCAATGATAATTATTTTCATGGAAGTGCAGCCCATAAAAGAAACGCAGGAGGGATCTATCTTACTGTCACTGCGCCCGGAATAAACCGAGGATTTCACCGGCAGTAACGTGCAATTCCAGGCTTAATTTGTTATTTTAGTTGACAATTTTAAACTTTGCAAAGTAGGGACAATTCACGTTGCGTAATCCCGTTATCGCGGTAGGTTACAAAGAGTTTGCGATTTTTTAAAGGATAAATAAGGGCTTAAGTGGGGAGTGTAAAAGAGACTGGTGGTCTTAGAGATAGTTCATTTCTAAGTTAACCAAAGTAAGAAAAAAAACTACAATAAATCAGGCCCAGAGAAGTGGGATTAAGTCACAGTGAAAGATCGGTAAGGGCCGGGGCTGTGGCTACAGGGCTACAGGGCTACAGCCGCTGTGTTGCGCAAGGAAGGAAGATTTAGAGCGGGGGCGCAGGTAGTTGCGCCCGGACGATGAGGCGGAGTGGCAGTTGAATAGCGTGGATAATGTACTTAGCCGCGTGTAATTCAGGAACATTAGGAGGGCCGCGACTTTGGGCTTAAGTAAGGAATGAATGATGCCCGGAGGCAAAGAAGGGACATTAGCAGTGAAACTGAGGAATTGTATTTGCAAGATGGCGACTCAACATTGTATAGAGTCTTCTGGTTCAAGGGAAATAGATTGTTAGTTTTGAGAAGCAATGAATGAAGGTATTAAAAAATGTGGTCTATTATGATTTTAAGTTCTCACAGCAGTGGTTTTTAAATACTTGTTTCTTCTGGGGATACAAGGCCTTGTAGTCTGTTGAAAGTCAGTGGGTGTTTCGGAGAAAAATTTCGCCTACTTCTTGAAAGTAGAAGACTAAGTCAATATGGAATCCAGTCTGAAGCAGGCTGCTTGGCTTATTCTTTGACCCTGAAGATGGATGCAGTGCGCTATTCTGAAACATGTGTAAAGCTTCTACTAGACGGCACGAGGTTACGCCCCCGGAAGGCAATATTCTCCGACACAAAATGTGATTAGCACTATCAAAGTATAATTACTAATGGGGGGTNTAAGTCCCTTGTATTGCGGCCACTTCTGGCCTATTGTACTAGCCCCAAATGATAGGTGAGGATGATTGTGGAGCAATTGGTGGAATGAAGATTGGCAAAGTACCTGGAGAAAACCTGCCCCAGCGCCACTTCGTCCACCAAAAATCCCACTTGATCGAACCCGGGCTGCCGCGGTGTGAAGCCGGCGATTAGCCGCTTGAGCTATGACGCGGCCTTTAAAAATGAACGTTAACGCTGCCCTCTGAAGAAAGTACTCTTCTTAACAAGTTGTATATTTGTAGTTTAATTGAGTCTTGTAGGATTACGGTTAGTCCATATGCGCCAATTTTCACGGCCCCTTTGAGTTCTGTGGCCCCCGCATTGGGAAATATTAAACTTATCACATCCTAGGCTGTAATCTTCACAAAAGAAAGGTAAAGCTATCCCTGTAACAGGCCGTGGAGGCCCATAGGGTTGTGAGACGTCGAGGCTCCCACATTTTCTAGGCAGTCGGCTCACAGACGGCGATAAGGTTGTCAGCCTTACGCGCCGGCCGCCCTTTACCCCCAGGAAGATTCCTGGTCTCATTTCTGTTAGAGGCTGAGTCGACCACAGGGCCATAGTGCGGCTGGAAGGATTGGGTCAATTGAAAAATTCAGTGACCTCATAGGGAGTCGAACCTGCGACCTAACGGCTTGTAGCATAGTGCCTCGTGCCCCCTGAAATCTTCAGAGTCGGAAACATAAGTTGGAAGGATCGCTGAATACCGTCGGTACACATGTTCAGGCGGCGGAAAGCATTCTTGTCATGAACACCGGTAGTTTCCGTAATGTTGTGTTTCACTTTCGCAGTTTCAAAAACATCAGAAGCGCGCAGATGTCGCCGCTACGCAAATAAAATGGCGTACAGGAAAGAAGGGAGACAAGACAAACATTTACTTACTTCAGAAGGTGTGGAACCTGTTTCAGGTTGTCTTCATATCGTTCCTGTAGAGGCATGCACTTAGCGCACACCTCACCAGCGCATGATGAAGGTGAACTTGTCCCTGTGCTTAATTAAACACTATTTTTTTTTCAGTTGCTCTTCCAGCCCATTCAGGGCCCTGGCCTTTTATTCGGTTCCGTAATCATTTTTACACAGGCGGTGGAACTCCTTGGACGGGTGATCAGCCCGCCGCAAGGCCTCTGCCTAAACACAGGACAACACAAACACAGAATAAGCGCATACACACACACACACACCAAACATCCATGCCCGGAGTGAGATTCGAACCCACGATCCCAGCGTCCGAGCGGGCGAAGACAGTTCATGCCTTACACCGCTCGGCTACTGTGACCAGCAGTTGTAGACAGTGCCACGTAACTTCCTAGTCAAATCCCGCGCATAGCTTGTGGTGGGAGGAGTTTCTTAACACTCGTTCTTCCACTGACCGCCTAGCACTTCTCACACCCTCCACCCCCGTCTGAAACTCTTCTTCTGCGCATTCAAGGTTACTCTTGGCCTTGTTCGAAGTTACGTGACACTTGCTATAAGCACCATGGCTTGAAGCATGAGTAAAGGTACAGCTTCTCAGCTTTGCACCCCGTCCGGACTACTGGAGGTTTAATGGGTGCGGTTGTATGCTCTTCTTGAGCGGTCCGATACCGCATGTGGCCACACTTCTGATAGGGATGCATGTTCTGAAAGCACGCCACACAAGTACAGTACACACAGAAGGCGAATGCTGTTTCCTCTTGGCTAGAAAATTCACTTGTTTTGCGGTCGTTCTCCCTCGGTGAGCTTCCGGTGTTAATGGAATTTTCTGCGAATTTGTATTTCCGATATGCAGGTCGGTCGCTGTGCCCTTGTGAGAATTTTTGGGCTCAATAAATCAGAAGCTGCTAACAGGAGGAGAAAATTACATAATACGGAGCTTTGCAATTCGTACTCGTCTGCTAAGGGCATTTCTACGGGACGACCTTCTGACATCGCCGCAAATAGCCGAAAGTACTGAAGCGCCTTTCCCCCCCCCCCTTAACTTTATAACATTCATTCATTCATTCATTCATTCATCAGGAAGAAGCTTTGTCCTTCTTTTCATTATTATCCTCTTCTTTCTCTTCGTCTCTTTCTCATTCTTCCACCTTCGTCTTTACCTTTTCCTCTTGTTCTTCCTTCTTTCCCTCTCCACTTCATATTGCAGCATCTACTTACCCCTTGTCCTTCTGTTCCTATTCCATCTCCATCTCCCCACCTTCCTCTTCTCCTTTAATTCTTCTACTCCGCCTTTTCCTCCATTTTTCCTAATTCTGTTTTGTCTCTCCTTTTCCTTCTGACATTCCTCGTCTCCTTCAGCCCCTGTTCCTGTTCCGTCGCTTCCTACTCCATCTCCATCTTTTCCTCCTTCCGCATCTCTTCCCATTCTTCCTCTTCTCCTATTTCTCCTCTCCTCGTCTTCCAATTTCATGTCCGTCTTCCCTTCCTCTTTTTTTTCCTGTTTTTTCCTTTCATACTCCTTCTGTTTCTACTCCTATCCCTTCCTCTTTGTCCCCTTCTTCGCCGATTCGTCTATTGTTACATTTCTGTCTCTTTTTTCTTTCTTCTGTTCTTCCTCTCTTCTTCCTGCTCCTATTCCTTCTTTTTCTTTTTTTTCCCCTTTCGCTTCCCTAACTCGCACAACTGCGCGTTCAGAGTGTGAAAGAGCTAGTCCATGTAGCTGAAACACCGCCGTAAAATAAACCAACGAGCAAGAGGACCAACCGACCAACTGACCGACCGACCCACTGAACTCTTAAGCTCTGCGTGCTATGTGCGAACACGGCGGCCAATCGCTTTTGTCGGTACCTTGCGCGCCTCTTTCTCCGGGAAGGAATTCCCGTCGCTTGGCGCATAGTTTCAGGATACTTCCATCTCTCGGAATACGTACTTGTTGCGCATGCGCAACAGATCACAGACGCTTTGTACCATTGTGTTCTGTACACAATCGGATTTAGTATGAGAGAGATCAGGTAGCAGAAAGACGTTCTCATGTATCTTCTTTAATAATACGAAGGAAATCCACGAATTTCGCCTCAATGTAGGCCCATAAAGAAGGCTGTAAAAATGTACATTGTACGTCCAACGATGTCCTTAGGGTTTTGCGTCTCCTGTTTATTGTGTGAATATACCTTGCAGGATGTTGGATGTTTCCAGCGTCCCAGCAGACATTGCGGTTGTTCTCTTCAGCGTTTATAATCCCAGAGAATGGCAACTGCAGTGTTTGCTGGGACGTTTCGAAACATTCTAACATTCTGTCCCCAGCAATTCGGATATAATCCTGAACATGGCAACTGCAATGTCTTCACTAACACTGTGTTCTGCTCTTTTTTCCTCGTCTCTTCCTCTCAGATCTCTCCTCCTGTAATCTTCTTTCCTTATCTTCCTTCTTCCTCGTCTTATTTTCCTCTGTCACCTCTTCTTTGCTTCTCTTCCTCTCTTCTTCCTTGTTCTCTTCCTCCCTCTTCTCATCTTTTGTTCTTCTGTTTCTTATCTCTTTACTTTCCTTCCCGTTTCTGCCCACCCATTTCCTTATCTCTTGTCTCTTTTTCACTTCCCTCCACTTTTTCATCTTCTCTTTATTTTCCCATCTTTTGTCTTCTTTTCTTTTTCTCCCTTATCTGTACCCTTTCGTGCGATCCCCGAAACTCAACCCTCGCATGGTTTTGTGTGTAACTTGACAGCTTTCTCTGCAGACCTGCTATCGGGAATTTTATACAAGTATGCGTATATATCACGAGAAAGAAAATGATAAACTTTAATGTACATGGTTAATTTGCCTCGGAGAGCAGCAACAGTGATTAGTCTGTGCAGGGTTCCTTGTGTCGTCAGAGCACGGCCCCCGCGCCTGTGTGGAGGCGGCAGCGGGATATGGAACACAGAAGGCTTGTATAACAAATTCAATTAGAGTTCATAAAATGAAGATCTACAGATGAGTGCTAGGGTACTTTGTCTGGTATCTTGTTCCATCAAGAGACACGGCACGGCACGAAATTCATAAATTCATTCTTGAAATTCAGACTGATTCCACTTATTGTGACTGAAGTATAAGGGAGAGAGTAAGACACCGAGATAACTGAGCGTGTGTTCGTATCCCATCCGTGGAATTGAAGGGATAAACATGAAGGACAGGTAATGGATCCATGGAAAATGTTAAAAATGTTTAAATATTTCGGAATGAAAATGAAATTAAGGTTCGGACTTACTGGATTTGTGTACTTGTCCGTCGTTTAATGCCCTGAGAGAACGCAGTGTTTCGGGAACTGGACCTGTTTCCGTCCTCAGATAAAAAATGAAGGAGGCACCTACTGTGTTATTTCAGTTGGGATAGGTTATAATTGCCTCGCCACGCTTTCACCTGAGGATGGAAAGAGATCCTCTCTCCGAAACGTTTTGCCCTTTCAGAGCACTAAACTGCGGACAAGGTCGGAGTGCAACACGCCATCGTCAGGTGTCGTCAGAAGGAAGGGTGAGCCGATTAAGCACACGGAATGGTTCCAAAGATTTTAGTCCAGAATGTTCTGTCTTGCCGTCTAAAGACTTAAACACGTTATAATATGCAACGATTATACCTGTTGTTTTGTATGGACGTGAAGCTTTGCCTCATCCTGAGGGATGGAGGTCATAGAATCGAGGAAGGTGAGGTTGGTGTAACGCAAGGGTGGATGTCAAAAGCATCTAAAATTTTAACCTGAAAGCTAAAGGAGAGAGTCGAGTCGGCACGAGAAACATAGACGTAGATGGAAGAATAATGTTAAAACGAAGCTAAAATAAATTGAGTTTGATGTTTTGAATGGAATTTAACTGGCTCAGAGGTCAGTGAGGGGTCTCTTTTGGACATGATAATGACTCTTCAGTTCCAGTAGCTGAGCGTCTGTCGGGTTTTGAACACGGAATCTTGTTTCTTGTAGTTAGGAAATATTAGGCGTCACACTTCAGGACTAGTTGTGAGTCGGTGTCGGGTCAGCTCAGCAACGCCGAGAACACAGGCTGTGCCGTAAGATACGGCCAGGCAGATGCAAATGCACAGGACCCAATGACATCACATTTATGAGTCATGATCATTACTACTGAAGAGTATATTCTGGTGCATAACTTCATGTAGTCCGTTGAAAGTTATCCGACGTTTCGGAGGAACACAATCTGGTTACCACCTGCTTTCACGATGGCATCTTGATAGGCTTATTCCACTATGAAGATTGAGGCGACATGTTCCTCCGAAACGTCGGCTGACTTTCAACAGACTACACGGCATTGTATACCAGGAGATGGTACCCTTCATGACCACCGGTGTGACAACCTTAAATCCTGCATCATTAGTACTGCTCTGATTGTAGTGTCAGTGATGTTTTGAGCGTAGATGTGTTAGGAGTCAAAAATTTATTTTTATAATTGTCTGGAAAGCCCTGAAGGTGAGCCTAAATTACCGGAAAATGGTAATGCAGTAAGTTGTCCTTGTTCTTAACTAATTAAGCAGTACGCCACAAAGGCTTGGACAGCTTCACTCCCCAGCAGCTTTACCCCCGGGGAAATCGCCCCCAGTACCCGTGGCATAGGAGGCTGGGTGGGCCCCAGAACCGGTCTATAGGACGTGGAGAGCAGAAAAATCTTGCCCCCACCGAGATTCGAACTCCGACTCCTCGGCCGTCCAGACCGTGGCCAGTCTCTAACGCGTGATTATCATTGTCCGCCCTTTATTTTGAGGGTCGGAGTGGTTTGGGGTTAAGTCCGAACTCGAGGGGTAGAGAGTGAAAAACCAAGTTGTTCCATTTCTCACGAGACAGTGAAGTGATGTACTGTTGTGAGTAGCACTTCAACACAAAAGCTCGCCCCTTATGGAAACGAAGTTGCGTCATTAAGAGATACTGATATAGGCTGTTTTGTCGTTAATAGAAAGTTCGTTCATTCATCATCAGTGGCATTGCAATCCCTTTGTTGGGCCTTGGTCTTTTCTTCAGTTTCCTAATCTTTCTTACACAGACGGTAGGACTCCTTGAGCGGGGGATCAGCCCGCTACCTTCACAAAACAACACAGACATCCATGCCTTGAGTGTAATTCGAACCCACGATTCCAGAGTTTGAACGGGCAAAGACAGTTCATGTCTTAGACCGCGCGGCCACAATGATCGGCTATTAGAAAGTTACTGGATTATATATTTTGAGCATACTTGTGGTGTACATAGGCCAGTGGGAATTTCAAGCATATTTATGCAGGACATTTCGTATAAGGTTGTCTGCACAAGGTCTGACGTATTCTGCTGTTTAGAGTGGATGTTCGACTGTAGCAGACTTCTGCTTGGCGGAACTGCCTCCTTCAACCATGAAGATGGCTACAACACATTTCTCCGAAACGTTGGTGGCGACCAGATTATAGAGGGGTTGAACGGGCTTCCAAGTGAAGTATCCTGAGTGCATTTTTCAGTAAGATGTGTAATCATAGCTATGAAGATGGAACCAGAAATTTACTCCGAAACATCAGTACCTCCCAAACTGCAGAGCGTCACATTCCCATGATACAGATCACCGTAATCATGCCTATATTTGAAGCCACAACCGGAAAGTATGCTGTCAGGACACACATCAGACCGAACCGGGTAGCTTAGCGGTAGCGCCCTGTAGTTGTATTCGGGAGGTTCTCCGTTCGTATCTTGTCCGCTTCACCAGCTGTGCTGATTGGGGATTTCTCATGGTTTTCTTCGGTCCCTCTAGGCAAATAATGGGATTAGGACAGGATTTCTGCCTTCTGAATCCGTTCCAATTCATGTGTCACCCTACACTTCGACGTTGTTAGAGTAACTACGGACGGAGCCACAAGGAACGAGAGAGATATGAAATACGCATTTGCTTTGTGGCAGTGAGGCCATGCGTTACCTTATTTCAGTGGTTTGCTTGCTTACCGTATTTGGAAGTGAAGTGGCACAGTTGAAAGTAGGGTAACTGATCTCGCAGAACCCGTTCGCCGAACGGTGATCATGAACACTGCCGGTGTCTCAGCAGGTTAAGTTCGCAAAATGTGGGACGTCATGTCCGAACTGTGTTTAGCTATTACAGACTTGCATAACCACATACAGAAGCTGACAGTCGATGATCTAATCCCCGTCATTTACGAAAGCTGATGGTTCATTACTGTTTCTACAAGTTTCCTGCATTGAAACCTGTCTTGAGCCAGTTTAATCCAGTCAACAAACAATGAAAATCCGAATTGAAATTATGAAAAATAGGTGTATGCCTCCGTATTTTTTGTTTATGTTCTTTTACGTTGTGGCATTTTAGCGGTTAGTTCTATCTCTTGCTTTCTGTTATGTTATAAAACCGAGGACCGAAGCCGTGGACACAAAGTAAATTAGTTCTCAGCAAAATGGATGAAACCGAATAAAAGTGCCAGCGGTACAATCAGTTTCACTGTTTCAGTCGCGTCTCATAACTCTGACAATTCGATAATAATGTATTAAGTTTGTCGTTTACAGTCCCCCTGATGATGACACTGCGTGCGGACCGAAACATATAGTGGATGAATGAAACAAAATAGGTTAACCCGTCCATATTTTATTGCTTTTAATATTTCGTGTTACGGTTTAATTTACTTTGTTCTTGTAGTCAGTAGCCCAGTACCTCGTCGGTTCCAGTTGCTAATTGCCTTTGTTAGTAATAAAAGTAAAGCTATCCCTGTAACAGGCCCCGGAGGCCCATAGAGTTGTGAGACGTTGAGGGTCCAACATTATCTAGACAATCGGCTCAAAAATGGCGGCCTTACGCACTGGCCGTCCTTTACCCCCAAGAATATTCCTTGTACTCATTTCTGTTAGAGGCTGAGTCGACCCCCACGGCCATAGTGCGTCTGTAAGGATTAGGTAAATTGGAAAAAATCCACCTCATCGGAATTCGATCCCGCGACCTTCGGGCTCGTAGCATAGTGCCTCAGCCAACTACGNCAGGAAGCTTGCTCTCGATATTCAGGTCGAATTCGAAGAATTCTCGCCCACAAACGGCTGAGGAATCCGAGATAATAATCAGAATTCACTGTCTGACCTTCTGGCAGAAATTCCTTGTGAATGATTCCTTTGGAATCGAAGAAAACGGTTAGCACTGTCTTTACTCGACTCTTTTGCATGCGCACTTTCTTTGGTTTCGGCTTCTTTGGGCTCAGCCACGCTGCATTCTGCCGCTTTGTGAGAGGATCATATTGAAAACACCATGTCTCGTCACCAGTAACAATCGATTTTGTAAATTTTGTATCACTTGGGGCCGACCGTAACAAGTCTTTGTAGTGTTCCACTCTGGCATGTTTTTCATCGCCTAACGGCGCGTGCGGTATAAACCGCGCACAGGCATTCCGTTTGCGCAAATCCTCGGTCAAAATTTGATGCACAGTACTTTTTGGTATTCCCAGAAGCTCCTCGACGAGTCTTGCAGAAACACATCTGTCTGATGCAAAGATTTCGGTAACTTTTTTTTTTCACATTTTCTTCAGTGCGACTGGTTCTTGGCTTTGATGCACGTGGAGCGTCTTCAATGTCCTACCTGCAGTCACGAAATACAGCATACCATCGAAAAATGTTCGATCTACTCAAACAATCACTATACACATTTTACATCATTTCGTACGTTTCTCCGGCTGTTTTGCCTAACTTCAAACAACATTTGATGTTGGCTTTCTGTTCAACCGCCATTTTCCGACGAGCGTCAGAACAGTACTGTTACATTCAAGGTCAGAACACCTGATGCAGCGATGCTTGCGCTTTGAAATTATAGACAGCCACACCTGAAACTTCAAGAAACTTAACGCCACAACTCGCCAACAGATGGCATTGCAGGGCAGAATTAAAAAAAATGAGTCCTAACGGATCCTGGACACACGTGTATGTGGCGAATCACAGTGGCCGCGCGATCTAGGGCTTGAACTGTCTTCGCCCGCTCTAAAGCTGGAATTGTGTGTTGGATTCCCACTCAAGGCATGGATGTCAGTGCGTTTATTCTGTGTGTAGGTAGTGGCCTTGCGACGGGCTGATCCCCCTTCCAAGGAGCCCTACCGGTGTATATAGGATTAGGACAGGGTCCAGCAAAGTGCTGTAGAGCTGATGAATGGATGTCTGAATATGAACACTGTATCAGTTTATGGTGTGGGGATGTGAGCCTACTTATTTGGCATTGGCTAGGGGACAGATTACATCTCTGGGTGTTCCGTAATGTGCTCGTTTGTGCGGGTTGCATATAGGTGATTGCTGCTGTTAATGCAGAGTTTCAAGTATATTGGCCTGTGGGTATCATTCATGCGTGGAGATTGGGGGGGGGGAGAATGATATCGAATGTACTGCGTATAAGGTCACATGGTGATTGAATACAGAACCTTTGAAGATGTTTGTTTCTTAACAATTTCGTCCTGAAATTTAACGAAATTCATGCTGGCAAGAAAATTCATATATTTATTCTAGGCGTGGGATTTATCTCTTTCGTGTCGTAATTTCAGGTTAGCATAGCAATTTATTGTAACGTGTTTTGCCACTGAAGACGCCGTTCAGATTGTTAATTGGTTTATTTAACAACCTGCAAGTCTCGGCTACAATTAATTATAACACTGTAACGGGTTTACACAATTTACAACCCTACACAATAATCTGTCCACTCTGTCCTCAGTAGTCTACACGTATTCACAGTACGATACGGGAGCTGTACCAGTGTCACTGTATTACACACTCCCAATTATTTCTCTTGTGAGCCAAGCATCCGCTTCTCACACTGTCACTTCTGATCACACCTTCCGGGATTCTTCTTTCCGCTACAACTGCTAGCTTCCAACTCAACTGTCTCCTGCGACGGCTACATTTCAACTCACTTCGTAGGCAGTGTAGTTCTCTTATAAACCCTCAGTCGGACAACGGGAGAACGCCTTGCTTCCTTGTTGCCTAGTCGCCTGTTTACCGGTGTTGCTGGGCAGCACTGTCTAGAGTTGTTTCCTGCTGTGCAGTAACCGCGGCATCCCTTGATCACGTCACCACGGGAGGGGGTGGGGTGTTGACTGGCCTATTGCCGTAGCAACGGCAACGCTCCGAAAGTGTTACGTCACCGCTGGCGGGGTAGGGGAAGGAATGTTGACTTGCCTGTTACCGTAGTAACCACAGCGCTCCGATGCCGCCACTTCACCGCTGGCGAGGGAGGGGGTGTTCACCATAGCGCAACACGTCACAGTATTGTCAAGTGTTAATAAGCCAACGTTATGTGGATCACGAAGGAACTGTCTGTTATTTAATTGTATCGTGTCTGTTCTATGAGTATCGATAATATTATCTGGATATATGGAGTGTACTTATTCTGTATAAAGGAGACTGTTTACGATTGATTATTTATGCGTGTTATTAGTGGGAGATTGGACGTACCATTCGATAACTATAGTACTGGAAAGGAAAAGAGAAAACACGGGAAGTTAATGGAACGAAAGTTGTGTTACGAATGATGAGCCTTCAACAGGCGCACCATTAATGCTCGCCAATAACCCTTATCTGTATGAGGAACAGTAAAATGGGGTATTTAAATTTTGCCCCCAGTATCGTTAGGTCAAGTGTGTCACCCGTACAGAAACATTTATCAAGATGACTCCAAGTTTCTGAAGAACAGAAGGGCAGCTTAAAGGCGCAATAACGACTTTATGGCCGGTCAGCCCGTGTCTTCTATTAGGCTTCAACCCCCACCCCCCCTTCATGGAAAAGGACCGGAGTAAGGAGATGATTGCGCGGGGAGGGGACGCCCTCCCGACTCCCAGAGAGGCCATTCAGACCATATGCAGGCCTTCTCTGTATCTTGCGGGGATTGTAAAGATATCCAGAAATGCGTTTGGAAGGACGCGACCTTACTGCGGTTTGATTGCTGTGCACATTTGGAAGAAGTAAGTAATTGTGTTGCCTCATTGCCTCACTTTCTGCGCCATGGCGTCTGCTTACAGGTACAGATAAAGTTACCCTTGGGCTTACGGGCTGGACGGAGTTCGAGTCTGGGTAGGTTCAAGAATTTGTAATTTCATCAAGTCGTGCAGACCGGCTCACGGGCCCACCCACCATCCTGTCCCGTGGGTGCCTGGGGGCTCTTTCCCTGGGTGTCAAGCGGCCGGGGCGTGAAGCTGACCACTGACCTCCAAATAGTGTCGAGGTCCAGAAATCGTGAGTATAAATTCGCTCCCCCATACTTCTTCTAACGCAGTGCTTAAATAATTAAGCACATGTATATCTTTACGTTTTACCTTACCTAAGCACCACGAAATGAAGGCGTATAAGGTAGTGGCGGTATAGCTCCATGCATTCCTTCGACGCTATCTGGAGATGAGTGGTCAGATTCACGCTCCTGCCGTTTTCACCTGGCGAAGGAGCCCCCCCCCCTCGGTGCCCATCGGATAAGGGTTGAGTGAACCACAGAGCTGGTCTAGACGCTATGGAGTAGAGGAAATTTCATGCCTCAGTCTGGAATTGAACTCCGATTTCCCGGCTCTGCGGTTTGCAGCGTGTTGCAGTGTCACATTCCGCTTAAGGAGCATGAATGTCTTAACTATATATTCCATGTGACCGTAACCTGCGCGCTGTGGACTTTCAGTTCTTCCTTGAAGATGGAAACATTTTGTTCCTCCGAAACGTCGATTTGGTTTTACTTGACTACACAGCATTATGTCCCATAAGATAAACAGACTTCTTCATTAGACATGAAATTGCTTGAGCCCGATGTCCGTGTGGCCTCACAGACTCACAAGTGCTGTGTGAGTGAAACAACAAACGACTGAAACAAAAAGTAAACGGTGGAGTTCGAACGTTAATTTCAGCAGCGAAGTGAACTGGCGGCTAGGTCAGACGGACCGGACATGGCGTGAAAGCGTACACAGGAAGATGGACGGCCCAAGAGAGGAAGACAGACACAGAGACCGGGGTTGCATAAAAAGAGAGAAAATTAGTGCAAGAAGAGGCAGAGTAACAAGAAAAGCAACTTTAAAACAGAATCACCGCCATTTTCTTTCTAATCCGAACGTGGCGTGGCTGTAGCGAACATCAGAAGGCAAAGCGTCAGAGTTAGACGTCAACGTGACGGTACAACTGAACTCCCTTGCAGCTTGGTGTGGGATCAGTGAGAGTAAGTAACTGACTTAATGGGGCTGAGGTTCAATTCCCGGCGACACCAGATTTTCTGAAAAGAAGTGGTTCTGGAACGGGGTCCATTCACCCTCGTGTGGATAATTTAGAAGATATTGCAAGGAAATAGCGGCTCCGGTCTAGATAGACGAAATTAACGGCCGTGGGGATTCGTTGCGCTGATCACGCGACACCCTCTATCCGCTAAAGTGGGCCCTAACTTCGCCGACTAGCGGCTGTCACTCGGTCGGTATAGTTCGCTTGCGGACTCAAGCCACGGAGAATGAATGAATGAAGGAAGGAGTGTCCTTTTTGAGAAGCCGCCAGTCGCTCAGCTACTCAAAAATTTCCCAAAATGTTGTGGAACCCGAAGGTTCATAATCGTTTCCACAAGAACCCCCCACTGGTCCCTATCCTGAGCCAGCTGAATCCAGTCCATTCCACCGTATCCTAGTTCTTGAAAATTCATATTATCTTCCCATCTGCGTCAAGCTCTTCGTAGTGGTCTCCTTCCTTCTGGCAGAGCACAATATCATGTTCTTCCTTGGTCTCTTTGCCCTCACGGTTTAAACTATTGGAATCTGTTTCGACACTCTTTCATCGGTCTTCCTATCCGCATGTTCTTCCCAGGCTTCTTTGCGTTTCCAGTTCTTTCCCAATATCTTGCTCTGGTCTGGTCCAGTGTAGCCATTGTCTGTCCTTAAGCATTTCCTGTTCTGTTTGCGTCTCTTGCTTTACTTGTGCAACTTTCAATTCAACATTGCGCAGTTGGCATTGCATTCAACTCCGCTTCAGTCTGTAATGTTTCTCCTCAGGTAACGCATATTGCATAACCTGAGGTGCTGAGTGTGGTCGGTGATTACGAAGGGAAGTGATGCCGTATAGCCCTGTAGGAATCGACGTTTCGGAGGAATGCTGACTTATTCTTTGTTCGTTACGTGAGGAGCTTCATAACTTGTAGGCGTCTCCAAGTATAATTAGAATGATCAAGTCAAGGAGTATGAGATGGGCAGGGCATGTAGAACGAATGTGGGAGATGAGGGATGCATGTAGAATATTGGTGGGGAAGCCGGAAGGAAAGAGATCACTGGGAAGACCAAGGCGTAGGTGGGTGCACAATATTAAAATGGATCCTAGAGAGGTAGGATGGGATGGTGTGGGTTGGATTGATGTGGCTCTGGACAGGGACAGGAGGAGGGCTCTTGTGAACACCGTAATGAACCTTCGGGTTCCATAGAATGCTGGGGAGTTCTTGAGTAACTGCAGAAGGGCTCAGCTCCATGAGTGAGTGAGGGTTACGTGATTGGCATACTGTTCGCGTCTAAAGTCGGAGGCTGTAGGTTGTTTCGAAACGTCTCTAAGCTTATACCAGAGTACACGGCGTCACATCCTGCAAGTTATTACTCCTGCTTAACCGTTTCTATAAGCACAGCGTCATTGGTTTATTTGTATAATATTTGGAAGGTATTGTCCCGATATAGGCATGAAGGGACTGAGGATAACCACGAAATATCTCCGTCAAGATAGTGGGTGTCCCGGGACGCCTCCAGAATACAGATGAAGCGCGTTGTCTCCACACCACCATCGCGCTCGCTGAGTGACGTTGCAGTGAACGTTTTCGTCTGAGAGAGTTCGTGTGTACGTAATTCCGTCTAAACCGACTCGATATGAGGAGGTGAGTGTGAGTTTGCGGTCCTGGGCACTTCCGAGTGTCACGGGCGGACCTCGCGTAATGAGGCACTAGCAGTGAGAGCGCTTCCTCTTACCGTATGTACACTTCCTGAAGATGTAAGCCAGTTAGCAGTTCCTACCGAATTTAAATTCTGTCGTGTAAGTAGAATTAGAGATGAATCATTGCTCAACTAGATGGATCTATCTATCTATCTATCTATCTATCTATCTATCTATCTACAGTTCTTTGTTGGACCTTGGCCCATTTTTCAGTTTCATGATACTATACACAGACGGTAGGACTCTTGGACGGGGGATCAGCCCGTCACAAGACCGCTACCTATACACAAAACAACACAAACAGAATAGACGCACAGAGACATCCAAGGCTTAAATGGGATTCGAACTCACGATCCCAGCTTTCGAGCGAGCGAAGACAGTTCATGCCTTAGATCGCTCGGTCACAGCATAGAGGAATAGTTTGAAACGGCTTTTTCTGTTGGTTCCTCCCCAAGGCCATGTAAGTCCCCAGGCCAGCCGACTGAGCTGAAGGTTGGAAATTCACTTGTGAAGAAGAGTTAGTTGCAAGAGGACCTGAGAGCGGGAAGATGAATCTCAACTGTTAGAAGCCGTTACCAGGGAACGGTTGGTAAAGACACAGCAGGCTGGAAAAGGCCTAGCGTGTGCTGTGGTGATTTGCAAAGCGTATAGATTATCAATGGTCCTGTAATTACTTATACTATGTAGTTGCGAATTGTGTCAGTAAATCCAATCTCGAATCCCTACCCCGTCTATAGCCACACTGTGTAGCGCCGATTGGTAGATGTTAAACGTGTGATGGATTGGGATCGGGACAGAAGTGGTCGTAGCCCAATTTGTATGATATACCGGAATTTGCTAGGAGTCACTCAAGAAAATCGCGGAAACCCCCAATGCCGGTAGGGATTCGAACGTGACATCTCCTGCGTACGGGTTGAGAGCGTTACCGCGTCCTAGGTTCATGTTGATACAACCGGCTGGAAGTTGCTGAGGCAGCAAGGAACGTCTTGCAATGAAGACGTAAGTAAGTAGGTAATGTTTACAAGAGGAAGGCATGGCTGTTATGGCGGCGGAGAGCCTCGCCTCGCTGTTTGGGTGGCACGTGCTCCAGAAGTTTTCCAAACAACTCGAGCAGAAGAGAAATAAAGGCGGTATAGAATCCTCCTCGCCATCTGCAGAGGCCATTTGAGCACAGTGGCGGCAGTTTTTGTTGATTGTTATCAACCATTTCGAACATGTGTTATCACTTGAAGTTTGTTTCTCGGCGCAACACTCCCGGTTCGGTTTCTGTGAAGTAACTCGGCGTGCAGATTGGCTACTCGGAAGCAAGGTATTGCGTGTTTATTCTCAGTCCCTCCAGATAAGTGCTGTGTCAGTACCTTAAGTAGAGAACACTTTCACGTCGTTTCTTTTGTCATCATTTGACGCAGTGTGAACTGAGCTCTTGTTTTAATTATTTAACGAAGCTGGAAATATCTCAGACTACAGGTCTGTGCGCGGTTTGTACCGCACGCGCTGTCAGGCGATCACAAACATGCCAGAGTGGAACACTGCAAAGACATGTTACGGTAGGCCCAAAGTGATACAAAATTTACAAAATGGATTGTTACTGGTGACGAGACATGGTGTTTTCAATATGAGCCTCTTACAAAGCGGCAGAGTGCAGCGTGGCTGAGCCCAAAGAAGCCGAAACCAAAGAAAGTTCGCATGCAAAAGTAGAGTAAAGACACTGCTAACCGTCTTCTTCGATTCCAAAGGAATCATTCACAAGGAATTTCTGCCAGAAGGTCAAACAGTGAATTCTGATTATTATCGCGGAGCCCTCAGCCTTTTGTGGGCGAGAATTCTTCGAATTCGACCTGAATATCGAGAGCAAGGTTCCTGGTCGTTCCTCCACGACAATGCCCCACCCCACAAATCGAAGATCGTGCGCGATTTTTTGGCCAGAAAAGGGATCACAGTCCTTGATCATCCTCCGTATTCGCCAGATTTGGCTCCAGCAGATTTCTGGTTGTTCCCAGAAGTTAAGTTGGCGATGAAAGGAGACCGTCACGACACCATCCAGGACATCCAAAGGGAATGTACCGCAGTTTTAAAAATGGGATTCCACAAAAGGAGTACAGTGACTGTTTTCGAAAACTTTTCAATCGATTCCAGCTATGTATTGATTCGGAAGGAGACTATTTTGAATAAAAAGAGTGAAATTTTGAAAATAATTCACGTCTTGTATTTTTAATGAACACAGTCCTAACAGAACCTGGACACACTGTGTATGTAGTTTCAGATTGTAGGATAACTGATGAATTGGAAGGGATCTGGAAGCAAGCTGCGGTGGCCTAAACGTGGTGGCACTACCGCGGCATTTTCTTGGAGCCACTGAGAAAACCCACGAAAAGCACAAGTCAGTCTCGTGGTTTCTTACCGTCCTCTCTCATTTGTCCTACGTAATCATATACATATATTGTCACATGTAGAGGTGACTAGAAGTGGGGTTGCAATGGTGAACAGATTTATTGACCACTTTTACTACAAATGACTGTAACACTATCGCTATTTCCACAAGCGGCCTCCGTAGTCTAGAGGTAACGTTCCCACCTCATGACTCGTAGTACGCGGGATCAAAAACCCGGCGGAGGTCGTCGAATTTTTAAGGGCGGAAAAATTCAGGGAACAAGTCCTCCGGGAGGGACTTTAAGCCGTGGGTCCCATGTCGTAGATTTACGGCACGTAAAAGAACCGCATGTCTCTAGGAGACCTCTGAGCAAAATTAGGCAACATTTCCCGCCCAAGTAGTTTCCAATTCCTCCGGTAGATGGGGGAAGTATTAGGTACCACTGCCAGAGGAGGGGGGACCTCCCTGACAGAAAGGGACTAACTATTAGATAGCACTGCCAGAGGAGGTTGGAACCTTGCTGGCAGAAAGGGGCTGATAGTAAGCACCAGTACCGGTAGGGTATGGAGACAGTAGAAATTAAAGGGGGACGCACAATGGACCACTAACCGGTCTAAGTGCATGGCGAAACCCACCCCCTCAATACGGAATACGGAATCGCTATTTCCACGCTTTTTAGTTCACTAGAGCACTGTCTACTGTTCTGTGTTCTTTAGTAGACGTTTCATGGTAACGGCTCCAACAATGATTATTCCCCTGCCTCCGTTTCTAGTCCACTCTTCACAGACTCCCGCACAGAACTGAACTAACTGTCAGCTAACTCAGCTACGAACCTCGTCTCTCTTGTAACGCCTCGACACGGACCACATAGAAAGCACAGTCTTCTATTGTTGTAATCCAACTGTTCAGTTATTAAGAATCTGCTGCCTAGCAACGGGAAGATGTTTACCGAGCCGTTGCCTAGAAACGGGCATGTTATATTTGCCTGTCTCACTGTCATCACATATTAACGGCTGTAAACGCTACATTCTGGCATCCTGCCTCTCCTCGTATCACCAGTCTCTGCAAGATATTCCGAAACGCTTGTTCCAAAATTTTGTTCCTCGACACCTGAAACCTGAGGTTGGAGGTGTCGCGGTAGCACCAGAGGTGCACAGTTCGATTCCCAGTCCGGATACTGGTTACTCTGATTAAGGGTTTTTCTTCAGCCTCTCCATTCAGAAACCGGGATTTCATTTATTTATTTATTTTGAAATTGCATGAATCCTCTCTGGTCACAATGTGCCTAGGATGTAGAACATGTCAGATTACTATATGTACTGTAATAGCTAATGCAGGTAAATAGTTATCATTGTCACAATCATGTTGTAAAAACTAAATCATAATATATACAATTCGATAGCAGTCTAAGATATACAATTCATAAAATTGGAGAATTAGTATATAATAAAAATTCCATAGGTACAAACGTAAAGTACTATTATTAATACCTTGTATTTAGTATTAGTTGTTAAAAATACTTCTTATACAGGATGGAAATTAAATTAACCATTTAAATAGTAGATGGACTATATATCCTTGTCTTCAGTATACTGATAATATTCAGTCACTGAGTAAAAAGAATGTTGACATAAGAACCTCTTCAGTGTAGATTTAAAACTTTTAACATGATTGGCTAAGGTCTTTATTGACTGAGGGAGGTGATTGTACACTTTGATGCCTGTTATGTATGTTCCATTATTAAATTTTTCTGTTTTCAGAGCAGGAACACGTAAGTCATCATGGGTTCAAGTTACATATTCGTGAATCTCGTTATTGGAATTGAATATATGTTTGTTGTTTATTATGAAGAGAAGTAATGACTATATATATGATGATTATAATGTCATTATTCCCAATTACTTACAGATATTCCTACAAGAATCCCAAGGTTTAGTGGTTGTTATGATTCTAATGATTTTCCTTTGTAAGACACTTTCTTGGCACGAGAGGAGTTACCCCAGAAAATTATGCCATAACTCATGATAGAGTGAACATAGGCAAAGTAGATTAGCCTTAGTGTTGGAAAGGTTACTATATATTTAATGTTGCGCGGCACATAACATGTAGAAGTTAGTCTATTGATCATCAGATTTATATGCTGCTGCCAAGATAAAACATCATCAATAGTTAAACCAAGGAACTTAGTTACTGTTGCACTTGTAATACTTTTCTGTTCATAACTGATGTAGGTCTCTGTATCGTAGCGTTTCGTGGATCTAAACTCCATATATTGAGTTTTATTGAAATTTAGTTTAAGTAAATTAGCCTTAAATCAGGTGTTTATATCTTTAAAAGTTTGGTTAATATTTATTTTATAGCTTAATTTATTGGGTTGTTATTATGATACTAGTATCATCTGCATATAATACCATGCTATTATCTGTATTTATCGTTTCGGGAAGATCATTTATATACAGCAAGAAAAGCAGAGGTCCAAGAATCTAGCCCCGTGGTACTCCATGTTTTACTTTCTCCCATCCAAATGAATTATCACTGTAAGGCCCAGAGCAACTCTTTGCTGTCTGTCAGTCAAATAAGATTCGATTAGTGTTTTAAAAATACCATGTACTCCATAAAATTCAAGTTTATCCAATAGAATTCCATGGTTTACACAATCAAAAGGCTTTTTGTAGGTCGCAAAAACTGCCTCCCACAATTTGCTTAGTATTCATAGCTGTGGAGATACTGTTAATCAATGAAAATGCTGCCTTCTCCTTAGACGAATGTGTCCTAAATCCATATTGTTCGAGGGCCAAGATACTGTTTGCTTCAATATGAGTGATTAGCCTCGAATACACAAGTTTTTCTATAATTTTTTAAAAGGAAGTTAACAGAGATATAGGCCAGTAGTTGGAAACTTCTTGTTTGTTGCCTGTCTTAAAGCAAGGTTTGATTATGGATCTAAGTCCTGTCAAAATTCGTCACTCAATTTTTTACCATAATTTTCGACGATGTGTGGTTTAGCTACTGACAGCTCAGAACAGGAGATGCAAGCCTCGATATGCGGTTCCATTGTTCCCAAGTCCAAATGTACTTGTATATAACGGTTCCTGGCTTCAATAATTGCAGCTCGTTCTCACTTTTATCTGAACATGTCATCTGAAAAATAAATCGAACTGCGCCTGACAGCAGCGTGAAGGATGATCTCCAATTTGGCATTCTCATGTAACGTGTGACGTAATGTACTGTCATGGCGTGTGTGCGCTATCTGACAACAGGGGTGTCCATTTCCGCGTGAATTTACGTCGCCTGAAATAAAATGTTGTAATTAATGCACATAACTACCAGATTGGCAAGGGGTGACGCTACAGTACAGGCTGTTCAAGCGTTCACCCTCTGCTACACACGATTTTAGGGGCGGCGTTTCGTTTTTACAGTCCATATTCTTTGGTTTTTAGGGTAAACGAAAACAAGTTTCTGCGCATGTGCTCTTTACATTGTGTCGATTTATTTCTAGAAATCTAAACATTCCAAGCTGTAATGTATGTAAGTAAACTGTTTTAAGTCCGGTCTAGGAAACCGAGATTAACGGCCGCGGGAATCCATTGCGCTGGCCACGTGGCACCCTCTATCCGTTGAAGTTGGTACTAACTTCGCCGACAAGCGGCGGTCGCTCGGTCGGTATAGTTCGCTTGCGGACTAAAGCTCACGGAGAAACTGTTCAAGGAATTATGACGGCGATGAAAGTTTGATGGTGTCTGGACGTTTATTGTTATTCATTTCGACGAAGTTCCGAAAACATGAAGTTGCCGTCATACGTAATTAAGCACCACGCCAGGCAGGGAGGGGGGACACGGTAGCGTAGTTGGTTGAGTTACTATGCTACAAGCCGGAAGGTCGCAACCCGTTCGTGAGGTTACATGTCTCGCTCTTGTTTTGTTTGATCTCAGAGTGTTCAAGAAACGTTTTATCTGCCCGAAACCTCTCTGAGGTTACGTCATACCTCTAATACCTTGTGTGCTCAACGAGATCACCGGTGTTGTGATTCTGGTTCCTACTTACGATGGAATTAGGATCTACGAGTAGTAATGGAGATTTAAAGAGATACGTCACTGTACAGTTGTGTCTCGATCTATCGCGATGAAACGAAACACCAAAATATATGGTCCATCTAAATTTTGGCCTCATATTGAAAATTCACGCATGCTTTAGCCTGAGAGAGAGATTTCACGTATCCTGTGGTCTCAGAGTGAAACATTACATTGCTACTTAATTTTTATCTCGGACCACACGTGTTATCCTGTACCGTATATACGACAAAACACAAGATAATTCATTTGAAGCGAACTTTATTTAGTTTATTTATTCACCCATTCTGAAGCGTTCCCCCTCCACTGCGGTGTACTGTACAAGGAGACAAGTTTACGATTGACTGTTTATGCGTATTATTCGTTGGCTATAGCGTTAAACGTCGGCCTCGACGCATCGTTCGATAAAATGAAAGGAGGCAGGAAAACTTTGGGAAACTGAAGAAGTTCTTAGTACGAAAGCTTATGTAACAAATGTTGAGACTTTCCGTTGAATTTTCAACGGCTATTACACTATAATAAAGAGTAAAGATTCGAAGTTTCGACTATTGTGAAGTATTTATGTGGCTTACGACATGTGACGCCTTATGAAATGGTATAAAGGTACGAAACATTGGTGTCTTTCTGCCAGACTACACGGCATCACATCCAAGGAGGCTAGAATATCCATATTGGCCGCTGTGAGAACCTCAGTGCGCAGTGCGTTTACTTGCTGTTGTGTACGCACTGTGGAAGGGCGGCAGGGCGTGGTTTGAGTGTGGAAGGAAAACATGAAACGGTGGCAGAGATGGAGTAAGACTGGTGTAGATATTGATTAATGGTTATTGATAGATTCTGACGGCAGTGACGCGATTGCTAATGGTTCACTTTGTGAGCTTCAAACCTTGTGGTGCCAACAGAAACTTTTTGATCCCCCCCCCCGCCCTGCGCCCGTCGCTGATAGCACTCCGAAACTGTTTTACTGTTGCAAGTTACGCTGGCAGGAGTACCCGTGATACGTCACTTCCGATATTGCGTAATATATAAATGTATTCGGCCGAAATAATGCTGTGACATGGGTGTTATCGACACGCTGACAAGTTTCGTGGCGTAATTTTATTGTCGTCTGGAAGAAAATCTCGCTGATTGGCCGGGATGTGTTTCCTTTTCGTGTCGATATTATAATATTGTCACGTGTTGGGTATGTCACGCGACAAATAACTTTACGTGGGTCTCGGATTTAGCCAATCTTTATTGGACACTCACACTTACACACCTTACAATTATTATCACTTGCAGTATCACTTGACTTCTGGCCCAATACTCCAATGCGACGTCTCAACTGTGCTTGGCCGTGGTTGGATCTCAACTATCTCTGGCGGCGGCTATCCCAATATTGTCTCGTTCTCAATGCTCAATGCTCTGTACGTGATGTAAGCTCTGCTTATATAGGGGTTATGCGGACTGGATACCGGACACCGTTCCTCACGGTTCCGTTACCGCTGTTCAGACAGTCCATTGTTACGGGAACGTTCTTTGTAGATTGCACCGGTAACGGGTTTCGTCTCATCCGTTGCCGTGGAAGTGTCCGTGCCGATTGTAGCGGTTGTCGCGGCGATGGGCGTAAGGAAACGCGTCACAGTATGTAGAAGCCGAACCTTGATACAAGGAGGAACACTAAATATATAAATGAAAAATTTACTTATGTGATTAAAATAAAACTTTGCAGTAAGCATTACAGTCGCTCTCAAACTCTACCTTAATGCTTGCATATCGCTTTAACAGAGGTAACTGCCGTGCATATTGGTAGGAATAACAAGTGTATTTCAAAGCATCCTTACATTATCTGTGTTGCGTCCGCGGTGGGGACTAAGAGACAGAAAACTTTAAAACTCATTACCATATGCGTGACTGTAGACGGGGTTTGAATTGGTAATCGGATTTATTCACCACTTACATATCGCAACTACAAATAATTATAGCGCCATCGCTGTTCTCCTCACTTTACTAATCTCTAGAGCACACGTTTAGTTTTCTCAGTCTGCTTTCACTGGCCGTTTCCTGGTAACGGATCTCAACAATGCCCTCTGCTAACGTCCTTTCCGGCTAGGGAATATGCCACAACTGACTGCTCACTCAATCACTCAATAGGATTGCGACTGACGATCAGTCAATCAGTAAGTGGGGCTCATGACCAGATATTTATTACCTTTAACAGTTACGGTCTTGTTTTTGTACCTCTTTATCCCGTTTATAGCCCCTCGGCACGGACCGCTTAGAAAAACACAGATTTTCGTTGTTGTAGCTCAATTGTTACTTCTCAGGAATCCGTCGCCTAGCAGCGGGCGTTGTTTACCCAGTCATTACTTAGCAATGGTTCTACATGTTGCAGTATTAACATACGTGATTTGATGTGATGAAAGAAAATAACCCACAGCAACAGAAATAACTAAATAAAATTATTTGAATTTTCTGGCCGGCAAATGTACAAGTTTATACTGACAGTTGCAGCTAGATTAGAGACATTGCCTCACGCTCTTTCATCGCATCTAAACTCCACGACTCTTGAGAGGAATCAAATTAGCTATTAAAATTATGCACTTCACCATAATTCAGGGAATAACAACTCCGCGGCCCCTGTCTCAAGCCAGTGCTGCTAACCACCCAAACGTCTTCACTTCCATACTGCCCTTGTCACAAGGACGAACGGGCGAAGCCTGTGAACCTTCTGACAAAACTGTGCTCTTTCTTTCAACCCCCCCCCCATTAAAGCATCACTCACTTCTATTGTGACTCCCTTTTCAGAATAGGAATACCAACTGTACTGGTTGAGGTTCTGCGCGAGTTGCTTCAGCCTCTCCCGTCAGATTGTCTGATAGTGCATTTATAATTTCGACCCCATACATTTCTTTCAATTTCCCAAAGTTGGTGACCTATAAAATTTGGGATGAAGCTACCATCTGATTTTAGTAAGCAGTGGGAATTAACCCTTTAAGCCTGGGTCACTGACTGCTGCTGGTCTTCGCCAGCACAGTGATTCTTGGTTCCGAGTTCCGCGGGACTCAGGACCATATTTTGTTTTCTGACGGGTCTGGGAGCCTGAACTCATTTAAAGACCCAGTTCGTACCTCACGGAGAACACATTAAAAGACCAATCGGTGAACATTGAACGAGGAAACAATTATTGTTTGTTCTTCGAATCATACGCAACACCTAGACAATGTAGGCAAATTGCAGAGATTGTGAATGTTAGAATTTAATAACCACTGCGCATTGAAAGTTTAAAGTTCTTAAATGCAGCTCATTTCCTCAAGGCTGTTTTAAGACATTGATGAACAAAATGAGAACAGCGGTTAAGAATAGAAAGTGAAAACACGACCTTATATAGCAACTTGCCTTTCGTCATCATATAAAAATCGTGTCACCTTATATAACCGAGTTAATCGGCTTGGTGGGGAAAAAACAGAAAACAAGATGATGAGATCCAAAACCGGAAAGTGCTCACGTTCGTCAGAATGCACTGTGCATTCCATTATTATTTATTCATACGTTGTTTTAGACGTGTGTCCTACTTCGTGCCTGCGGAAGAATACATTCGTAGAACTGAAGATGTAAAAAAGTTGCGGTTCATGAGATGTTGTCTTATAAAGGTACCGCCGCCATATCATCACGTGAAATGACGTCATATCTTGCTTAACCACTTGTTTGTTCTCCTCAGTCTCTTTATGACTCTCAAGGAGCGCCGTCTTAATACCTGACGTCATGTTCATGCAACTTCTGTATGACGTGTTGCATCGTTGAACCCTACTGTGAATCTCTGGCTTGGCGGAACATGAACTGAGAGATTGAATGAAACAAATGGCGAAATACGGATGTGCTGTGGATTTCACAGATCGACGGTGAGCTCTTGCACTTGTTAGGACGGAGACTCCATAGCCTTAGCATTATGAACTGAATTACCGGAAGTAACTTTTATATAACATTGGAAGGGCTGCATTAGGGCGATATTTTGGGAAGGCTGCATGTGAAACATGCAGTGCAGTGTGTAATTTAGGTATCAATTCAGCATTTGCTCCAGGGCCAAGGAAAACCACGGAAAACCTTGATCGAGTTGGCCGGTTACGGGACCTTCCGGATGCAAACCGACTCTGGCATTAAATAGTGAAGCCCCAATTTAACATTTGTAACATTTACAAATATCAGTTCTTACCTCTCAGGAAACGCACGCATACAAATACACACTGTGTGGGCAGAACGCAGAATTGTTTTAATTTTAAAGCAAGTGGTATATATGATTACCGACGTAATTTAAAGGATTAAGAAAGTTATTAGGCAAGGAGATTGCCGAAATTTCGAAGACATCCGTTGAGCTGTGCGTGCAGAGAGAGAGAGAGAAAGAGAGAGAGAGATTTAACTCTTTGAAATCTAAAGTGAGTTTAAATTATAATTAAAAATTCAGTTCTTACCTTACAGAAAAATCCCATTGCCATTAAAAGAAACAACGTACTCGTGAGTACACTCAGGGCAAAATCCTGAGCTTTGGAAAGTTGAAGCATGTGGTGCTTATAGTAACCATTACGTTTTGCACGGTTAGAACATTTAATAAGAATCTGCATTGGCGAGATTTCATAGACAAACCCTGTGAAGTAAGCCATTTGAAGCTGCGGCCGGTGATGTAAATTGCTGCTGCTCCTCGCCAGCGCGGTAATTTTTGTTATCGAGTCCCCCGGGACTCATGGCCAAATTTTACTGTCTCTTGAAGCTTGGAGGCTCCGAAATGTTACGAGTTCAGTTCTTACCTCACAGGAAACGCACTTTAGCTCCATTTGAAATATCAATTTGATAAAGTTGTGTAGGGATATAATCGCGAAGGAATGTTGTACCGGGTCTAATAACAGTTCATGTAACTATGTTGTAGCTGCTACGTTCGTATTGGGACGGGAATACAGAGGGCTTCTGCACCTGAAAGTCCCGGTATTTATCTGCGTTTCAGCTCGTGCGTGCAGATGCATGTTTCATGTATCAACGCAAGTGAGACCAATTTATGAAGTATTGATTTTGTAACTGTAATGTGAACGCAGGTGAGCCTCAGCCCGGAGGAATCGGTGCAATTGACTGCAATATGAAACCGACTGAAGAATGCTATATTTTAGGATGTGGCGCCGTGTAATCTGGAGTTCATCGATATTTCGGAGGAATATATTGTTTCTCCCTTCAGGTTCGAAAAGTAAACCAGCCAAGCAATCAGTAGCTCTAGTCTGTAAGCGATAGACGTCCTGCTGCACTTTGAACGAATCTGCAAGTTTCATCAGGGTCATACATGTAATTTATAAGATACTGCTATTATATAGGCTGTCTATTTTAGGCATTACTTCGTTATCCCCATTGCTATTGTATAGGTTGTCTATTTAGGTATTACTTCGTTATGCGCATTGCTATTGTATAGGCTGTCTATTTAGGTATTACTTCGTTATCCCCATTGCTATTGTATACGCTGTCTATTTTAGGCATTACTTCGTTATCCCCATTGCTATTGTATAGGTGTCTATTTAGGTATTACTTCGTTATGCGCATTGCTATTGTATAGGTTGTCTATTTAGGCATTACTCTGTTATGCGCATTGCTATTGTATAGGCTGTCTATTTTAGGCATTACTTCGTTATCCCCATTGCTATTGTATAGGTGTCTATTTAGGCATTACTCTGTTATGCGCATTGCTATTGTATATGTGTCTATTTATGTATTACTTCGTTATGCGCATTGCTATTGTATAGGCTGTCTATTTATGTATTACTTCGTTATGCGCATTGATATTGTATAGGCTGTCTATTTTAGGTATTACTTCGTTATCCCCCTTGCTATTGTATAGGCTGTCTATTTTAGGTATTACTCTGTTATGCGCATTGCTATTGTATAGGTTGTCTGTTTAGGCATTTCTTCGTTATCCCCATTGCTATTGTATAGGTGTCTATTTAGGCATTACTCTGTTATGCGCATTGCTATTGTATATGTGTCTATTTATGTATTACTTCGTTATGCGCATTGCTATTGTATAGGCTGTCTATTTATGTATTACTTCGTTATGCGCATTGATATTGTATAGGCTGTCTATTTTAGGTATTACTTCGTTATCCCCCTTGCTATTGTATAGGCTGTCTATTTTAGGTATTACTCTGTTATGCGCATTGCTATTGTATAGGTTGCCTATTTAGGTATTACTTCGTTATGCGCGTTGCTACTGTATAGGCCATTTTAGGTATTACTTTGTTATCCCCATTGCTATTATATAGGCTGTCTATTTTAGGCATTACTTTGTTATCCCCATTGCTATTATATAGGCTGTCTATTTTAGGTATTACTCTGTTATGCGCATTGTAAGGATAAATTACTGGCAGATAGCGTTGCGGAACGGTTTCTCTTGATACATTTCTTGTGTTAACTGTTTAATCATCAAAAGCATGGTAGTTGTTGTACATACCACTTACGTTAACGTTAAAGAAACTCTGCATTTTGCCCACACAGTGTACTGTATGCACCAAAAGTACAGTACTGAAATGGAAAGACGTCCTGTTGGTACCACTGTCAATTCATGTGAAGGCCCCTTGCACGACAGAACCTTCTCAAATCCTGAAGAAATGGTCTGATCACCATGTCCCTGTAGCGTTCTTGGGAGGCGGTAAGAGCATTGCCGGGGCATAATATACCGTGTGCTGAGACGGCACACCATAGCGTCACGCGTGTACTGTGTAGCGGTTTCTGGGTGATAACATCTGGCCGCTCAAAACCAAGGAAGCGAGTTGTCTGGCGACCACTTCCGTATGAGCGGAAAAAATACTCAGCTATGAATACTTTTTCCTCCGTCGAGAGACCCATTTCTAACAACTGCACAACACAACTTCCTTTTCACTACTGGGAACACGTGCGGCTGGAGCTATGCCCCGTTAACAAACGCACATGCGCGTTCGAGATGCGCGAGTTTCAGTACTGTAATTTGGGCGCATGATGTATTTATGTGTTTGATGTAATTAAGATAAACAGCGACTATTTCCCTAAACAGTATTCACCGAGTGATCTTTATAATGAAGACAGTTTGTTTTCTGCGAGGTATTATTGAAATACGTGGTGCTATCCAAAAGTTCCCGAAATATATTAATA
>NW_019728512.1:393045-395057 GCF_002891405.2 Cryptotermes secundus | reverse complement strand
TTTCCAATTACCTGCCTTCAAATTACTCGTCATCTACTTTAAGCCTTCTTGAATTAGATGCCCTCTTTGTACTTCCAACTCTTTGGTTTCTTTTTTTGCAGATTAATTGTGAGTCCCATTTCCTTTGCTACTGAGGTTTAGAATTGTTTCTCAGATGCTACAAGCCGGAAGGTCGCGCATTCAAGTCTCGATGAGGTCATTGGATTTTTTGCAATTGACCTAATCCTTCCAGCTGCATTATGGCACTTGGGTCGACTCAGCCTCTAACAAAAATGAGTACCAGGAATTAATTAAATAATTTTCCTGGAGAGTAAAGCGCGGCCGGCGCGTAAGGCTAACAACCTTACCGTCATCTTTGAGCTGATTGTCTAGATCGTGTGGGACCCTCAACATCTCACAACCCAATGGGCCTTCACGGCCTGTTACAGGGATAGCTTTAACTCCTCTGAGCACACCTGTGGTTCTACCCACTAAAAATGTTGTCTGCGTATGCAATTGTCAGGATTGTTTTGTATATATAATTCCCTTATTTTCTATCCCCGAGTTTCTGACCACCTTTTCTAATGTTATATTAAATGAAATATATGATATCTCCCTACATTAGGCCCATTGATGTTCCAAATGGTTACTCTGCACTTTAACTCTGCATTTAATGCATTCCAAAGTTTCCCTTACCAACCCATTAACTTCTAGGGTATATTAAACTCCTTTATAGTGCTGAGTAATTTCTCCCTGTTTACGGTGTCATACTGCCTTCAAGTCTATGAGAAGGTGAAACCTGCTGACTCCATATTCCAGTGTTTCTCCCTCAGAATTTGCCGCATACACTATATCTGAACTATTGTTGATTTACCTAGTCGCCGTAGTTGGTTGAGGCTACATGCTACAAGCCGGAAGGTCGCAGTTTCGAGTCCCGACTGTGACTAACTTGGTTCCGATTTACGAGTCGGTCACTTTTTTCAGCTTCCGTTGTCCACTGGTTAACATTCCACTGCTAAACACTGAACTCCCTTTTTGTAACTTAGAGGCGAAACAAATAGAGACCACCATCTCGAACATTTCGTCTGCTACTGCATCTATTCGTTGTCGCGGGAACGTGCTTACCGAATCGTTGCCCAGCAATTGACTATTCCAGCTTTCAGTCGTCATGTCACATTATCTTGATGAAGGAGAGTAAGAGGATGTGAGATGGTTGTATGTGGCTTAGAATAAGGTCCAGTGAAGGCTCTTCTGAAAACAGTAATGAAGGCTCCAGTTCAATCAGAAGTAGGAAAGTCCGGGACTAGCTGAGAGAGTGTACCAGTTTCTGAAAGAGAGCTCTGCTTCACAAAGCTAGTCATAGAAGTATACTCACATGTTACAAATTCTTCAGCGGACAATATGATGGTCGCAGTCATCCATCAGCTTAAAGTAATCACCGTTACACTCTCTGGCTTACGGCGGTTCTTGTGAGAAGGGGTACCGGTCAGATTTACAAGGCATCCCACTAGAGAAGGTTTGAGCACATTGCTCAAGTCGGTGCATCAACTTGCTTTGCGATCCATCGAATTACAATGCAATTATGAAGATGATAACAGAAAATGGCCGCAGTGAAGATAGAGAGAGTGCTAAGCGGCTTCCGTAGTCTAGAGGTAACGTTACCACCTCATGACTCGTAGTACGCGGGTTCAAATATCCGGCGGAGGTCATCGAATTTTTAAGGGCGGAAAAATTCAGGGAACAAGTCCTCCGGGAGGGACTTTAAGCTGTGTGTCCCGTGTCGGAACTTTAGGCCACGTAAAAGAACCTCATATCCCCAAAGGGGATCACTGAGCCAAATTCCAGGACGTTTCCCGCCCAACAATAGTCTCTAAGGCCTCTGATAGATGGGGGAAGCATTGACACCGCTAAGCAAGTGGCCGAACTCGCTTGCTCGGCGGGACTGATGGTACGCACCATTTATCGGTAGGGTATAGAGACTGGTAGAATATCATAGAGGGAAGCACAATAGATCAAACTGGTCGCGGTGCATG